>NC_137503.1:10605000-10745000 GCF_041902795.1 Electrophorus electricus
GGTGTGTTGCATCGACTGGCGGGGAGGGACGTGAGAGGAGAGAAGGGCAGCATGCCGCCGTTCTGCCTCTCCTCTTCAGCCCCTAAATACAGCGAGCATGATGACAGCGGCGGGTGCAGCGCGCTCAGGGAGGGCTCAGAGGGCAGCGGCGGCGTGATGGGGGACAGGGGTCGCAGCAGAAGGTCAGGAGGTGGGGCCACCGTCTCAGCTGCATACTTTGACTTCCTCTTTTTAAAGGGTGCCGTCACTTCTGCATGTGCCATGAGAGGAATTATCAAAACATATGCTACAGGGGGAAATTGGTGAACTATTTGCGAAAAACGAAGTGAGACGTTTGTGAATAGCAAGGCCCTACCGGGTCTGGAGGGAAAGGAGGCCGTGCAGCTGCTGTTACTTTGGTGTGAAGAGGTGGAGTTGGTGCCATCTTCCATAGAACCAGATGACATGCTCTCATCCAGCGCCTGCTTTATCCACCTCTACTCACACGCACACGCATACATGAAATAAGTATGCCACTATAGCAAAACTACTTGTGGGTATTCAGTGTCCAAATTAAAACACCACCACAACCAAACAGCCATCTTATAAATGCAACTTTTTACTCTCACCAACACTTTCTGAAAAACAAAGTGCTGAGGAGTGTCTGAGCACAGCATCTTTTCTCGCTCACCTTCTTGCAGGAGCCGTAGGCGGGGTCAACGGTGAGGGGCCGGCGCCGCCGCTCAGGGTTGAAGGGCGAGCCAAAGCGCACATAATGTTTGGGGGTGGTGCAGATCAGGGGGGAGTGCACCAGGCCTGGCAGCATGTTGAGCGTGGTGGCCAACACTGTGGGGTCGGTGGTGATACGCAGGGGCCGCTCCACGGGCTCCTCCACCCTCTCTGGAGCCTTGTCATTTAGCCACTCTGTCACAAGGTACTGAAACAGCAGGGCGGAGAACAGCAACTGGGTTAGAATGCTGTTGGGGCTATTACGCAGCTTTAGTACAAAAAAAATCTAAACGGTCAGGTTCAATTCATTCTTTTTTGTTTGCATGTTTGCTTAATATTTTCAAGTAATTGGTTAGGAATGGTTGGAGTGACCAGGAGGTATGAAGAACTATTAACTGCCTTTAAAATAAATAAAATCTTCTTCAAACCAATGTTTGAAAAGTTCTCAACACAACATTCATTTCCAAGGTTCAGTGGGGAAAAAGGAAGACCAACAGCACCCCCTGCAGTCAGTAAAGCACTTAAGAGTAACAATCTCATACCTTTTTGGTTTTGGGGTATCTAACACTGGCCTTGCTGCCCGGCGCTACAGAAGGTGCTCCACTGCCTTCCCCATCCTGTGGCTGTCCGGGCCCCACTGCGCCGTCCCCGGGCCCCAGCTCCCCCGGGCCAGCAGCACTACCCCCCTCCTCCCCTCCAATAGTTGCACTCGCCTCGGCCGCCTGCTGTGCCAGCAGGGCCTGCCGCTGGCGCCGTGCCCGCTGGGCCGAGCCCGACCGGTAGCGGGAGATGCGGCTCTTGGGCCGTGGTTTGGAGGAGCGGGCGGGGGGAGGTTTGGGGGCGGCGAGGGCGGCAGAGGGGACCCTTTCCGACTCAACTGAGGCGACTGCTGGGTCCTTAGGGATGAAGACAAAACGAAAGAACAAAATGGTTAAACAAAGGCGATGGGGGAGCAAGATCAGAGCAAGATTCATAAAAGCCGCAGCGTCTCACAGGAGCGAATGAGGTGCGCCGCGTGCTGACTCCTCCCAATGTGCCTGCATTTGGACCAGGGTTGGGGGAGGAGACCCCACCTTCCTCAGGTTCCACCCCTTCCTGTTTCAGGTCATCAGGGCCACCCCTTTCCGTGCCCTGAGAGCCACGTTTCCTCCTCTTCTCCAAGTTCTCAAACACATGCATGATGGCCTCAGCTTTCCGGTCCTCTCGGGACTGTAGGAGAGAACAAAGGTAACAAACAGCATTGGGGCGCCAAGCGGTCTGAGATCAGTCAGAGAAGAGCCAAGCTGTCTGTGGAAAGCTCCTCCTGTAGTGCTCCTTACCCGTCTGTTTGGCATGAGGACTCCAATTTCATCTACGTCCTCCTGCCCCTCCTCCCGTTTCAGTCCATCTACCAGACCCTCCTACAGAGGCAAAGCAAAGCCATCATAATCACCATCATCTGGAGAGCTGCAGCGTTCAGTTCTGACCCTCTATATGATGTCATATGTTAATAGTACAACAGTGTGACAAAGCAGGCCAACATAAGAGTTGCAGAGTTGCATGCGCATGCACACACCCACCTCTGCATCACTAGCTCCATGTGCCTCCCCAGGTTCATCCAGGAGCTGGTTGCTTTCATCAGAAACACCCCCAATGACACCACTCCCTTCTAGCTCTTTCCGCCGGGCACGCCTCCTGCGAGTCTCCGCCCCCGGAAGGGCAAGCAGAGGGTTATGTGGTGGGGGCAGCAGAGACTCGAGGGGGCTCTGGTTATGTTTCTGAACTGGGCAGTTCTGATTGCCTTTATGACATGCACAGTCCACCTTATAATTACTGCCAGAAAAGAGACACACAGAACACAAGATGGCCATTATGTTTCCAGCAACAAGGCGTTTACTTTGATGGGTATTATGACTCCAGCTGCACCCTTAAGAAATGTAGTAAGCTAGCATTTAGGATGAGAAATAAACTAGAGGACTTAACACTGACCAGCTGTTGAACTCGTAGTCAAAGCCAATAGTGACCTCAGAGTCTTTAGAGATGCGAGTGACAGCATAGATACACAGGTGAATCATTCCCTCTGCAATCATATGCCGCACCTATATCAAAACGTGTGTCCGAGGGAGAGAAAGGGAGAAGAAGCCAAACTGTAAGTATATTTACCTCAGAAGTTTCAAGTTTATAACTTTTCTAATAAAACTTTATTATTAAATCATTAATTAAACAAATACAAAGTCTCCAACCAGTTATTACTGGCATCATCGGCTCTGTGTACTGACCTCAGCATTAGGTGTACAGGATCTCCTGATGAAGCGAGCATCATTACCATATGTCCGTGCATCCACACACATCTCCACCTCGTTAAACTTGGAGTAGAACAGGACAAATGGGTAGGGCCTACAGGGCAGAAGCACATACAAAATCTTTATGGAAACAGGGAGTGCTGGAGGATGGCCAAAAACTCATCCATTTCTGCAAAATTATTTTAAATAAAATGCTGACCAGTATGGAACTATACAAAGAATGCCTTCTAAAAGAACTGATATTACATACACGAAACACATGGGAACAGACTCACTTTTTGAAGAAGTGGCCGTTGACCTCAAACTGCTGTTTGAGCATGACCTTGCCTCTGTACTCGATGATGAGCGTGTCGGGCTCCAAATCCCGCGCAGCTCGTAGGATTTTCCTGTGTTTCTGCACGCGTGTCACACGACCCAGCTGTAACTATACAAACACAAACACACAATTTCAGTACTCAGATTCCCCAAAATGAAGTGGAGGGCAGCACGGCTGAAGGGGCGATGGCGCTGCACCTGCATCTGTGAGCTGAGCACGGTGTTGTTGCAGGCCAACTCTGTGCGGTTGATGGTGTCCATGGTGAGTGCAGGAGAACTGGGTGAGCCCTTGGAGGCGGAGCGATGGACATGCAGCAGTGTCTGCACGTCAGCGCTGTACTGGTTGACCTGGGCCTCCTCATACTGGTCCGTCCACTGGCGGATCCGCGTCTCCCAGCCTTCAGCTGTGTTTTCGTCCAACACGCTCGCCTCGCTGGTGGAGTTCTAGACAGGGACAGAAGCAACGACAGATAAAAACAGAAAGAGACTGCGTGAGAATAATGTCATTTTTAATGCACCACCATGTACCAATTACAAATAATTTTTAAAAATAGTGCGAAAGCTTAAAACTGAAATAAAACTGCTCTGTTGTGGATACACTAACAAATTTGCTGAAGAATGGTGCTGAGTGGTGGTTATGAGCTCCATCCTCTGCACACATCCAAGGTCTCTGACAACAGACAAGACCAACTCACTGTACTGCCAACCTGCCATGGTTTGATGTAAGCTATTGGGACACAGGTGGGTAGTGTGTGATCATGTCAGTCAAGTTCACCTAAAATGTCCCTTTTTCCATGGCTATCATAATGTGTGCTTACCTTCATCCTCAAGGATTTTCTGGAACCTTCTCTAAAAGCCTGTGGGGGAAAAAACCCCACAGAATTTGAGTATGTCTTATAGTAACACAATATCTAATTTGCCTGGAATGTATAGAATATGATTGTGTGAGTCTACCTCTAGGTGAGATGAAGATGGCATGTACGCGAGCATTTGTACCTTGACCTTCTTGGCTTTAGGGGTGGCACGTGTTTTTTCTGTGCTCTTCTTCCTCTTCTTGGCTTTGCTGCGCTTTACTCTGTTGACGGTGAGAGTGATGCTGGTGGGTGTGTGCTGAGTAGCCGTGTACGACACTGTGGCAGCGGACACTTCCTCGTCTCCACTTTCTGTAGCGCTGCTCTCTCCTACTGTCGACACACACATGCACACGTGCACACAGTTAAGTACACTATTGGAAGAGCAGACACAAAAACACTTGATGCACACACTCACACCCATTAGGATTACTCTGCGTTTGTGTGTGTGTGTTCTCTCATACCCGACACATTGTCTTGCTTGCGACGCTGTCCATCTAGCCCTTTCCTCCTGTCCAGACCCCTAAACACATCAGCACCAGTGAGGCAGCAATCAAAACCTGAGTCCAATTGCACTGCACTAAACTCAACTAAGCCAAAAACTGCAACCAGACAAACAGTAATAACCACTGACTACACAGCAGCCTAGCAAACTGAGTCTCACACACAGTCCTACAGGGGGCTGCGTAGCTCCCCGAGACACCAAGCTAAAATGCCACATCATGCCCAGAGGCCCCAGCCATGCCGTCCCCACCTGCAGCTCTCGCACTTGATGAGGTAGCCGTCCTGTGTGAAGCGGCACTGGCACCGGCACCAGCCGGCCGGCACGGCGCCCTCCTCCTCCTCTGATGAGCTCTCGCTGTCGGCTGAGTTGTCAGGGTTGTTGGGGTGGAAGCGGGGGCGGGGGCAGCCCAGGGCGCCATTGAGCTCCAGTCGGGGGATGATGGTTTGGGAGAGTGGGGAGGTGGGAGGGGTGGGAGGGGGTGGAGCTCCATAGTTATGATCCTGAAAACGCACAGCAGAAGACTGTTGCATTTTTTTAGGAATTGTGTTAGGTATGAGAGCGAGAGAGAGAGGGGAAAAAAAACAAGAGAGAATGAGGCACAAAGGAAGGAAAAGAAAGTAACGAGGGAAGGAAAGAAGATAGTGGGAATGAAAACCATGGGAATGAAAAAAAAAACGTGTATTTGGAGTATGCCATTCAAAACCATGCGGGATTTGGTAGTGGCAGAGTGCTATTTTAGTGTCTGTGAAAAGTTGTTGGCTATAAGCCAACTTTATAATGAATGGGGGTTAAACAAATGTAGGGTTTATTTAGTGCTTATGATCACAAATCTTACTGCAGAACTGACAACTGGAGTATAGCTATTTTTGTGCCTTCAAGCAGGTTGCAGTTGTACTGACATAATTAAATACATGCTGCTTTACTCTCTGCAATGCCGTAAGGAAAAGAGGGTTCGACTACATGATGGAATAATTAAGAGTGTGTTTAGTAGGAGGGTGTGAGAGACGCTGCACATGTTTTCAGCTGAGCCCTGTAAGGCAGTGTGCGTGAAGCCACACTCACAGCGTAGGGCAGGCCCCGGTAGCCATGACTCTGTGCACTCCCACAGCTGTGGTTGGAGTAGGTCTTCTCGTTCACTGCAGGCGTCGCTTCCACTGACTCGGGACTGACAGCAGTTCAACAGCAACACGAAATAAGACATGTGGACTGAACATTGATCTTTAAAAAAAGCCATTGCAAATAACTGTCAATCAACTATGCAGTCTTTTGACTTATGACGTTTACAGAACTGACCACTAGGAGGCAACATTCTTCTAAAATGACAAATGCCTAAGAAGCTCTGGATGATGGAATGATCTTATGTAACCTCCACCGCCCACAAACAGGAACTCTCTTCTGTTTCAGCATTATTCTTTGAGAACTGCAAAAGGCTTGCATAATACTATCAAATATGTTTTATCAAACAAAATAAAGTCAAAATAATTTTACAAAAACCTAAAAAAAACCTTTAGCAGAAATCTAATTTTTATAGCTACAGAGAAATTTTTGCTTTTGTTTTTAGTTCTATAAAACTAACCAACTCTATGTATCCTGAGGAAGATGGTGTGTTGCGGTACCGCAGTGAAAACTACATAGTGAGGTGACTGGCGGGATGTTGGCCCATTAAGCCCATCACCATGTTAGCCCATCACCTGTTTTTTGTTTTTAACTACTTCTGTCAAAGACCATTTCAGAAAATGTGTATAGACTATATAAGTGTGATAAGGCAGCAGTGCATTGATTTTACAATGGAAATTTAATACATTGGTTTTGAAAACGTCAAGAGAGATTATATTTGACCTCTTATATTAAATAAAGCATGTGCTCAGTTTACTGTCAAACCTAAAAATCTTCTAAATCAATATTTATACTCTACTACTGCATAGTGGTACTCAACTACCTCCAGTTATGTGTTTACTAGGTGTTTTACTTTAAATAATTCTGAATAGTACCAAAATAGTTGAATTAGGAAGAAATTTGTGATTATGTAAAATGTTCAGCTCATTTCCTAAAGATCTGTAATTGAAGCATTTTGAGGTAAAAGATTTACACCCTTAACACAGAACCTAGTAAAGCAGTTTGCTGAGATTTTTTAAAATAAAGCCCATATTGGACCATAAAGCCCATGTTTATTCTTTGATTGCATTTTGCACATTTTGTAGATTTTACAGACTTTGCTTTATGCACAGATAAAGATTTGCTAATATTTATTTTTAATATTTGTTTGGTTTTCCTCCTGTTCCCCATTAGAGTTGTTTTTTTTATATATATATAAATGTTGGGAATAACTCTCTGACTGCTATTAGCAATTTGCTCCATATATTCTATATGTCTGAATATATATGCATTAAGGCTCGAGTGTTTACACACATTTCCATCTCAACACCAAGCCAAAGGAGGCCTAATTATTTTTTAAACAGACGAATAGCATCAATTTGTTTCATGACTTGTAACCATCAAGAATTGCCACACAAAGCTGAAATATTGGTAGCTCACACCAAACTGATGGACCAAGACCTCTGTGACCACAGAAACTAGTAAAAGCAGACTACACTTCCCAACTCCACCCTCTCTTCCTGGAGCCTCATCTTTAGGAGATTGAGAGGCATATTCTTAAATAAATGTTCCACTAAACTTCAACCTTGTCTGTCTTCTCTCCCTCACACATAGGAAATATGTTTGTACTCACTCTGAACCGGCGGCCATGTCTGTGTAAGGTGTCTCAGGTGTGGTGACTCCCAGTGCGATTGCTATGCTCATGACTTCAAGCACAGCGCCGCAGGGGAGGGGGGGTAAAGGGGGAGGGGAGAGGGATGGAGGGGCAGGGGGAGAGGAGGAGAGGAGGGGGAAGGAGGGAGGAAGGGATCACGAGGTCCGGATGGCAGCGACAGAGCACACCAGAGGCGGGGCGCCGCAGTGCCACTCACAGCACCTCACGCACATCAGGAGACCTGGAGAGAGTACAGAGGAAGCCAGAGAAGAAAGGGAGGTGAAAATCAACAGCGGGAAGAGCTAATCTGTCGCTCGGAATATTTTGGATAAACAGCAGGAAGAGCTAATCTGTCGATCTGAATATTTTGGATCTACTATGATCTTACTGGCAGCCTTAATGAAAATTAAATGTGTTATTTGTTATTCTTTAATGAAAAACATCCCTGCACCAATATACCAGAAACTATCCAGTCATTAAACTACACACACACACACACAAAATTAGGTTCATGAGTGGAACAGATTTGTACAGACACACACAGCATGGTTTTAGAGGTTACGGTGTCCAGCCTTTGCACACACCACACACTTCTGAGATGACATCACTCTACAGCAGTTACTCACTGGCCTGGTGTTCCTTCCCAGAACTAACCAACAGTTTAACAGGAAAGTTCTCTTCTGCTATCAGATAAACCGCCAGCAAAAAAAAATGTTCCTTACCTATAGCCTGCTTCCTAGAAATGATGCTCCTAATGTCTTAACATTATATGCCTTAGAGCATCACAAAGGACAGTTTATAAGCACAAAAATTTGAAGTCGAAAATGGATTCAGACAATAGGGTTAATGTCATTTAGTCATAAACTGCATGTATTATAGCTAAACTTTACTCTGATTTTCAACTAAAATATTCTACTAAACTCCAAAAACTCCAGCAAATTATTTATACACTGATAGAACAAGACAGAATGTGTGAGCACCAGGACCCCTCTCATTTAACAGTGTGTCCCACAGATGTAAACACATATCTTAGATGTTAGGTGCTTTAATTCACCATAGCAGTAGCAGCAATGCTAGTCTGTCACAGGGCCAGTGCACTAACAAAAAAAATAAGCCCAGTAATGAAACAGCAAGTACTGCTCAAAGTGGAAAATCGAATAGAATAGGCTTTAGTCTATAAAGAGAGGTTTGACTATTACAAAGTACATCAGTACAATTACAAAGTACATCGGTTAACCTAAACCACATAGACAGACTGCGTGCACACCCCATCACTAAGCTGTGTTATACATAAACATGGCATGCCTGACATGGCAAAAGATGCAGTCCCTCCACTTTACAGAAGGGGGCAGAGCTGCATGCCAGACAGTTAAGGCATGGCTGTCATTTTATGCTGAGAACCTCACAAATGCATGTTCACACACAGAACAATCCAATGGCTGGTGTGAAAGGAGTAGAGGAGAGGATCTGTTTCTTAAAAAATATTAAGCAGGACATTGGAATCACTGACTGGTATTCGTCAGTACAGCTCTGGTTGTGCTAATCTTTCAGCTTGTCAAAATCCCTTGCCACATCAGTGTCTAATTAAATATACGCTGCGGTATGTTTGTGTCTGTGATTGGAATGTCACTTAAGTGCCCTTAGAGAGCATTCCTATCTACAGCTTCAACACAACACAAATTCTGTCAGCTTTCATTTGAGTCAGTCAATGTCAAGTGAAAACACATAAAACTACTGTTCTTTAGCAGTACATTTCAATGAGAAATAAAGTAAATACATATGTAACATTGAATAAGGCAATTAGGAAGAAGAGATTATATAAAACGGGATATGAAATAAACACACAACATTTCAGCATTCAACCAAGGAACCAAGACATATTTTCTCTCACACACACACACACACACACACACACTTTAAATTCACTAAACCAAATTTGTAACTTTAACCACTGATTCTGATGTAGCCAGTTTCAGTAATGCAAATACAATGACAAACCTTTCTTCAAGGTTTAGGTTCAGATTACTGACAAACATCTAGACATTTTTTCACTTCCTATCAGGAACCATCTTAGCACCTACATGCATGGCGTTCTAAAACACGTCCCCGTAGATACGGTTGCTAACAGCCCATAGTGACGGTAGACAAGGACTCTGTTGAAGCGAGCTACCAGCCCTAACACCATTTCACCAGCAAGCCAACGATGTGTCGCCTTAACTTCTTTAACCCTGTCATAAATCAGCAGTGTAACAAGTAGACTACTACATCACTCAGACATCAGCACAACCAACAAGCAGGACATGGATTTACATTCAGATAAAGGGTAATGCTGACATTTTGACAATCGGTTGTTTCACTTGCATGACATTCCATAAATATTTTATGGAACTGAGTGAATGTGTTGTTCTACTTCACTTATACATTACAAAAGAAATGGAAAGCAGCTGATGTAAAACTGTAAAACTGATTTTATATTAAAATGTATGGGAAAACAGACAAGAACCAAAATCAAACAACTTCTGAGGTAATTAATTCTTTATTTTCTCATTAATCATTGACCATACAAACAATAAGGCCTTGGTAGCCCTGTATGCAACAGTTACAAAGCTACCCTCAGAAGGGAAATGAGATGGTGTGATAGGTATGGACTAAACCAGGACTTGTTCAAATCCAAAATATCACTACACATTTAGGGTTTGCCATTTTCTCTATGGCATCTACTCTCTTCTGCTTGTGCATGACTTTACAATGTTTTACAACACTGGGAAGTGATGCAACCTGTTTATTCTAGACAAAAAAACAATCACGTAATTTCAGTTTTAATTGCTGAGTCATGTTTGTGGTGTAAGAAAATGAGAGCAGTCATTAGCAAAAATAATATCAACTGGGATCCCTGGGATACATTTCCCTGTCAGAGATTCTGACTGGTGGATAATGATGTGATATGCAAGTTGGTTCCCTCCACCTGGAAGTACCTGTGGTTCTGTGAACAGCAGTAGCACAGCATTACTCTCTTAGCTAGTTTGCCAAACCATGTTCACATCATTGCTTTGCTTTTCTTTTGTTTGTTTGTTTTTTGTGTGTGTGGCTAATAAACTTATTATAAAGTTTCCCAAAATGTTTCCCTATATATTTTTTTTTTCATGTAATTCAATTTGACTTGACATAACCTGGTTATTGTACTGGTGCCAAGTAGATCAACTAGATCATACGCCGATTCCCCACTCCACAGTGCAGATCTGTTGGTGGTGTCAATGGATGGGATCTGCTCTTTTCCTGATATAAGAAACGCATTCATCTTACAAATGGTCATCTGCTGGACAAGTTCACATTCAGGACAGCAGCAGCAGAACATGAGCATTCACAAAGTCTCAACTAGCTAATATGCTGGAGGAGGAACACTTAGCAGATGGCTTATGGTCACTGAAAACATGTACCTAAAACAGAACACACACAGACACACACACCCACACACATCTCTGCTTTTTTTGTGAGGCATTAGTCCTGGTGCTAGACAGTGACTGCTCTAAGATGGACATAAATCACTACTAGTTCTTCTAATTGAAGTCAGGCAACACTCAGGTCATTCATGGCATCATTGTGTAACTTCCTTGAAAACAAGTGTCCATAAAGTTGGGAAACACCACCACAGATTTTTCAGAGTTTAAAGAGGTAATCGAGACACTCCTCCTTACACAACATACTTGAGTTGCTTGAGAAACAAGAAAGAATGAAGTCTGAACCACAAACACACACAGCCATTTTGAGTAGCTACCATACTAGAACCTTTATCCATCATCAGGCAATTCTATACTGCTAATTATGGTGAGAATGTGCAAGAGAAGCAATGTGAGTGCAGAAAAGAGACACCATCAATAGACCTCTACATACAGAGGCAGTCCAATGAACTTATCAATGGAGAAACAATGTCTGCACAGGAGATCACTTCATACTGGGTGCTTCTGTTATCCTTAAATTACACAACTCCAAAATCTGTGAAAAAGAGGAATAATAATTTCCATGGTAGCATGACTTGCCTAATGACTGGGAAAGAAAAGGATTTTGTAAGTGCCAGCCCCTATCCTCCCTCTATTCCTCTGACCAACTCCCTCAGTCAGTCAGTCTCTCCTGAACACTGGGCTCAAATTACTGACAGGCTCGCTTTCTTTCTGTCCCCTCTCTCCCTCTCCCTCTTTCTCTCTTTCTCCCCCCCTCTCTCTCTCCCCCCCCTCTCTCTCTCCCCCCCTCTCTCTCTCCCTCTCCCTCCCCCCCTCTCTCCCTCTCCCTCTCTCACACACGTTGAGGAAGACAGAGGCCATTTTAGAGAGGAGAAGATAAGGTCATAAAACAAGCAACACAAGCCTCCTTTCTCTCCTTCCTTACGCCTACTTTCACCCCTCATTCCCCATCAATTTGTCTTGGTTGCCTTCCCTTACCACCCTTACATGCTTCCTTCAGATTTTTTATCTCTCTGAGTATTTTCACAGTTGTATTCAATTTCTGAGTCTGCATCCAGAACCATTCTGGGCTGGGCAGGGGGATGGGCTCATTAACTCTTGTTTACTTTCACACAGAAGAATTCCATCAGATCTATGGACCATCTGCGCAATTCCATAAGTCACGTTTTCACCCATTTACTGCTTTTATTTTCTTGAATACACACACTCAAGCAGTGAAAAACACCACTTTTTTTAATACACTGCATTTCATGCCACTGTAACTCTTGAAAAGGGAAGTGATGAGCGATAAGTCAAAGCAATCACGTTACAAAATGAACCAATCGTCCAACCCCACACGTGGTGCTGGGAGTGTATAGTATCGACACGCAATGTGGAGTGCACCAGAGGTTCGCTTCAGGTGAACACCAGGCTGCTGATTTCAGGAAGACTTAAAAACAGGGAGAAAAAAGTTTTCCACTTGACAAAACATACCAAACTCACACAGCAAGTGGTCCTGAGTCCAGAATAAAGCATGAAAATAGTTATTAGCATAGTTGGATGCTAGGACAGTGCAAGAGAAAGGGAAGCAAAGCAGAATAAGTGAACCAACAAGGAACATTTACTTACCACCCACTTTTTAAAGAAACACTTTGCAGGTGTACAGTTACAGTCTATAACCCATCTGTTGCCTTGCACAATTAGTGTTAGATATCTTCAGCTTTCATCAATGGTCAGCTTCTGTCCAGAGGATCACTCTGGACCGAGCAATGACATTGACGCCTGCCAAACCATCACTAACACCGCTGTGCCTAATATATGTGTATCAGCTGAGCTCCCACAACCACGCCTCCGTGCTGTAACCAACTGTGCAATTCTATATACGTTTTGTGCAATTTAATGTGTTTATACTTTGTTGAGAACGGTCTAGTTCTGAAATGATATCTGATCAGCTGTGTTGCTGTGATCTGAAACTGACCAATGATTAAAGGCATTAGAGTAGCTGGTGAATTTGTACATGCTGGGTTTCATTCAATGGCACACATATAAAATACACTTGCAAGACAGGTGTAAGAAAGTGTCAGTGACTAGATATGAGGCGTTTTTAATAACATGTCTGCTGATTGTGCAGCTAAGGAAAATTAGCATTGAACCAAACAAGTCATGATGAGTAATTAAAATAAATTAATGGCATAGTTCTTCTTAATTAACTGTATGCTTGTGAAGCCTTTATTCCCCGTTTGCCAAAGTTCATTAATATCTTAAGTTCTCAGGGTGTAGCAATACTATTGCTTTGTGAATTATTTTTTTCCCTTTATTAATTCATAATCTTAACATTCCTCTCCCTCCACATGCAGAGCTGATGACAAGTTTAATAGCAATTATTCTGTATCTGATTTATCACATTCCACCAAGCCTATAATGTAGGCTGTGAAATAAACGGGCCACCAATGCAAATGTTTTGCTTCTATGTTTGCAACAAACACAGCATACAGAACCTTCACAGCTTTCTATATAGAAACATTGTTCAGCAGAATAAATAAAGCCCAGTGCACTTCATTCTATTTTGATCATTCATTCTGAAAGAAAAAAAATACTAAAGAAAGGGCTTGGCTGCATCCATTCAAAAAAAAAATCCATTGTCCTAGTACTTGAAACAGAGCTCGACCCATCACCAATACCTAGTCTGGAACATGCTCAGGCACACACAAAAATGACATCATCTCTCTTAGCAGAGAAAGTTAAAACAAACAACAAACCAACCCCATGACTCACTGAGATCCCGCCCATTACGTTGTTTCTTCCTGTCCAGTCTTTACCCTCCCTGTGTCTATTCTGTCCAGAGCCACCTTTGGCTTTTAAAATAAGAAAAGCTTAAAAGTTGCCGTTCATACCCCCCCCCCCAATTTTCCCCCACATTCTTCTAGACTCTAAAAGATTAAGACTGGCTTTATGACCAGATGGAATCTACAGCTCTGAAGGCTCAATGGAGTAATGTGGTTTAACTGAGGTTAAAGATAATGGATTCAGCTAATTCAGACGCAAATGCTGCAACAGTCAACACACCTCTCTGTGGCCCTTTACTGATCAAACATGTTTCTTAAAATATCTTTATATGGTACAAAACCTCCTTGGTCATAACCTAAAACAATCCGCAAAGAGCAATCATCAGCAGCAGCAGCTTTTCCAGGTCATTTGTGTTGTTCAAACAAATAAATGTAATGCAATCTGGTTGGCTATTCTGCTATTCTGCTATGCATATTTCCTTTCCTGAAAGGACTAGGAGGAAGTTCATAAGGTGGAAAAAGTTATAATTTTACATTTTCTGCTCTCTGGTCTGTATAACCATAGTTGCAGAATTTACCTCACTCTCAGGCAAGACAACACTGCAATGCCTTAAACACTGAACCAGAATAAAGTCCACCACATGTAAAAAGAATCGCATAAAACAACCAGATAACTTTTAATATTTATATCACTTCTTAAATGTAAAAAATTCAAGCTTAAATAATAATAAGCCCTGTTTTCTTTATCATGCTGTTCACAGGGACTTTTATATGAACTAACATTTCCAGCACAGTTGAGCACTAATATATAACCAGAACACAGTTTTAAAATATATTTGCATTCCATGTCATGACAACACCCTTTCTGTCAAAATGCTTCATGCAGCACCTAACCACCATTTGCTCCGTTAAAACAACAAATCAGATAACAACTTTGATCTTGAGGCAGTATGAACAGAGTAGTAAGACTCACAAAATACATACTCTGGAACTAAAATGGCTGCTTCAGTTCTACAAAAAAGTAAAGCAAGAAAAAAGGGAGGGAAAGCAAAAGATCAGGAAGCATGTTCCTTACGTGCCTATATGGACACACAAGAGAAAGACAGATAGGGACATGGGCTCAAAGTGAGAGTTTATATAGACACAGACATTGACACAAAATACAAAAACCGTGATGGCTGTTGAATTACAGGAATAGTTAAAGATCTCTCCATTTCAGCCTAGTGTTTATCAGATTACACCTGAGGCAAATGAGAGAGGAAGGGGGAAAGGATTCAAATTGTCCTGTAATTTTTTTCCACTGCTCTGTTATTCTTTCAAGAACGTTGCTCTTCACTACACAGAAAAACATGGACCAAAGCCATAAAAACAACACCCCCACCAACCTTAAAACACAAACATATGTGCGTATGCAGAGACCAATCTATGGACACACCTCTTGTGATAGGCTGAGAAACTCAGAAACTGCTCCAATCATAAAACAACAGGGAGGCAGGAGTCAGAGCGCCATGTTTTTAACCCTGTGGTACTATCCATAGGACACAGATACTCAGGGCAGCTACTGAGTGTCAGAGCCAAGTATTGTACTGCAGACGCAGTCATATGAACATTAAAGTTATAGAATAACATACATAGGGGTCTGACTTGCTCTCCTTCACACAAGCAAATCTTAACTTTTGAATGATCACGGTAAAGCTGAAAAATAACCCTTTTATTTTGATACATTTTTTTTTGTTCAGTTGATTAAAATGTATACACAGAACCTAGAGCAAAAACACGTAGCATAGTTGTAAACAATAAGTATAAATTCAACTACTTAGCCTCTTCCTCATATCCCTTCCTGTAAATCTGCCACCCCTCACCCCCCTTTCCTCTGCTGGAATCCTGTCTCTCTCCACTGGCAGTGGACCAGCATCATATTTCAAACTCAGACTCTCTGTGACCAATAAACCATTCCTGAACAGGCCACATTAGAGGACAGTTGCATAATCGTCACACATTTACCACCATATTTGTGGCCTTTCACCCAACTTCCTCTGTAACAACTCGTGTACAAATTCAGTTAACATATTTGCTCACATCCTTTTGTTTCATGTATTCAAGTATTTATCTAAAAATAATAATAATTTAATTTAAAGTCGCCCCAGGACAGAAGAGAGCTCTACTATAAATAAGAAAGCGAGCGACAAGAGAATGAACTTGAGAGAGAGACAGAGGGAGGGAGAACTAAGACCTGCCCCCTGTGACTGAACATTCCTTCAGATCGTCATGTATCAGTACCAAGAGGGGGAGGGGGAGAAGAGGCTCACTTCGGGGGCAACACTACAGGTATAAACGTGTGGAAATCCAATCCGTGACTAGAATTTAACAGTACTATGTCAAAATCTGAAACATTATCTTCTTTCACTTTTGGTTTGCTGCACTGACAGCAATGCATCACTAAAATAGTAATGAAAAATTCACAATTCTTTAAGACGAAAAAGGATTGAGATTCAGGAAATTAAACAAACTTCAAAAACAAGCTATTTTATAAGTGTACATTTGTTACATTTTGATTTGAGTCATTTGTGCTCTACAATTTTGTCTTCTTAAGGCCGATTTGTCCATTGTCTCTTCACAAAGCAGTGTGGTTAGATAACAAGTCGGGTGAGTGAGGGAGAGAGCTCAAATTTCACGTGGTTGGGATCGGCCAAAACAGCAGCAGTGACTGAAATAACATGGAAACATGTTCAAAAAATGTTTGGTGGGATCAATCAAATGTGACTATGCACACACATGAAAAGTGAAGGGGGAGAGAGGTGGGGGTTATAAAGACTGTCTGTCTGTCTGTGACAGGCACTGGTTGTCAGATTAGTTCTAAAACTATGTATACCACACGTTTCCATTTCACTCCGGATGACAACGTTTGGGGCCCGTCACCTTTACCTTACTTATTGCGTTTGTGCTTTATAAAACCTAAAACAACTATCCACTGATATTTCTAAGCCATTTCATAATTCTGAGGTAACATCCAAGTTTTCCCACAGCTCCCCAAAACAACAGTATTTCTGAACATGGCGTCACACTACAGCGTCACCGCACTTGCATCGGCTTTTGAGCAAAATGCGAAACACTCGCTTACGTATTTGGCCTCAGATATCTCGACAATGACAATACAAACGTTATCCGTAATCAAGTCTTGTCGTTAGCTTTTTTAAAGCGAAAATCTCTTTCGATGTGTTTAGGATTCGTGCTCATCTACGAAAAGTACCTGCTGCGTAGCAGTACCAAATATTTCAGGCACTATTCTGGACAGCCTTTGTACACGGTCAATGAAACAAGGGGTCCTGGGAAGATCGAAATGAGCTATTAGCCAGCTTGACGTGACCTACCATGGCAAGTAGCCACGGTGTCATTTTAAACAAACGAATAAAATGCGTTTATCGGCCATATAGTATTGCACTATTTTAACACGCTTTTTGTAACGGACGCTAAATAGCTCTAATGGTGGAACAAGATAGACAAACGTTTAAGAATTAAATCTGGCTAGACTTAAAATAACGACACATTATACACAAATAAACCCAGCCCAGAACTTTGTGTTGGGACAATGAAATCGTCTATTGGGGCCATTCTTTATAAAGACGTGAAGTAAAAGGGTTAGTTCGTATAATAATTAAATAGGATACTCCCAGCTGGAGAGGAGGAGAGAAGAACCGAATCGTTAGCCATTCCACCCTCGCTCGCCCTCTCCCCTGTCGTTTCAACTCACTTGTTGTTGAAATAAAAATGGAGGCTAAAAAAGGAAACGCGAGCTCCCCTTAGAAATACCACCCATTTCTCATCGCCGTCGCCGAAGAGATTTGGGGGGTGGGGGTGGGGGTGGGGGTGGGGATGGGGGTGATGAGAAAAGCAAGTCACCGTTCTAAGAGTTGGCATTATGTTATCTTCTGAAAGAGAGAAAAGTTCAAAGCAAGACACCAAATCTGAGCGTCCTTAAACTTAAGGGAGCTAAAGTGAATATATAGTTTACATATTTCAGTACAACATGGAGCACAGTAAACCAATAAACAGGAATATAGAGAGTATTACTACTAAAGCAAATTATTAAATAAATAATAATAAAATATTCAATTAGTCGAAATCATTTAGACCAGAATATTCATAATGTATATGGAACGTCCAACATTACGGGAAAAACCCAGTTAGTTATATCTCGGACATATTGCTTCGTCAACCACAGACAATACTGCCTTCCGAGAGAATTCAAAACATTACCATATCTTACAACTGGACATACAGTTTGGTATACAACTTGGCTCTTCTGACCCGAACACTAAGGTTACTGGCTAGCTAACCAGAGTAACTCCTTCAAAATATATATCGAGCTTCTTGCAATTAGACAAACAAAAACGTGATCAGTGCAAAAGCAAATCAAACTAGACATTCTCAAATGACCCAGGATTCCACTTCATATGCTAAAATCCTTAATAGCTTAATAATAATAATACTCCATGGTTTCCAAAGCCCAATGCCTGACAAAGATGGGACGAAATGACCGTTTGAATGTAAGGTACAAGATTAATAATCGAATGATCTTTTTAGAGAGCAAGTATTCTTTAATCTAGGATAGCTAATGCTATCGAACTAAAAGGAAACTGCTTAGTTTATTAGCTAGATAGATAGGTACTTTATGAACAACATTAAAACGACTGATTATGTATTTTTTTTAAATATGTCTAAACACATTTTGTCGTATTGACACCACTAAGCATGATGTATTGATACGAAAGTGCACACAAACACAACAATAAAGATACAAACAGTAAATGTTTACATCGTCAGGTCCTATAAAAAAAATGCAGCTCTCATAGCACGAGGAACTGGCCACAGTATTGTAAATACTGGTTGTAACAAGCAAGAAACACTATTTGCTAGCCAAATTGCTAGCTAACGAGCTAGTTAGCTAACTTGGACATTAGCTAGTTAGACGAACATGTAACTAATGTTACAGTGAAAACTGGTTGTACATAAATGCCTCCAAACGAATGCTTATGTAGATAACACAGGACTGAAGAGATCTTGCAACAGCTCACACGCAAACACCCAGAGCTAGCTAGACTAACTAAAGCTGACAAGTTATGCTGTAACTTTGACCATTAGTGATTCGTTACAAGGTACTGGCTGCAGAATAATCATGGCAAAAACATGTAAACTTACCCAGCCCGTCATTCCAACTCAGTTCAGATAAATATCCTATTTTGACAATTGTCTGTATTTAAATATTCCCACATCAAGGCGAATCAGTCAACGAGGCCTCTCCTTGCGACCTCGGCTTTTCCTGTAAGATGTAAGCCGAGAGGTAGCTCCCTCTCCCGGGGTACCTTCCAAACTTCTTAATGTCCCTTACGCAGTGGGTGAAAGTTTCATACCCTCTTCTGTCTGGGCCATAGCAGTTCCTTCGAATGTTATTTTGAATTCCTATTGGTTGCATCCATTTATAATGTTGTTTTACAATAATTATGGTCGATATTTATATGGGGTAGGCACAGCTCTCTGTGTTACAAGGCTGTGATTCTATCTCAGGTCCTTAACATTTGCAGTGGTGCCCATCCCCCTCCTCACCGGCATCGACCGCGGGTCCCAGCGAAACTGACACACAACCATACCACGGGGTTTCCATAGCATTCGATCAGGGGCTCAATATCGAGGCGGGACTTATCGTTGAAGCTCAGCCCGCTGTTTTGCTATAGGTTAGAAAACTGTCAATCTGTCTGCTTATAAAAAAAGCCAACATGTTATTGGATACGAAAGGTTAAACGTTTTCGTTGACCAAGAGAGGGCTGGTCTTTGTTTTGGGGAGGGGTGGAAAGCGTAGTCAGCTTCTGCAATGCTTGGTGAGAGGGTGGATGGAGCTGTTCACAGTCGAAGAGAAAGATCTAGTAGCTAAATGGATATCCGAAAGAAGTAAATGAGGATATGGACACAGTTGTCACATTGCTAAATACACAAGCCGCGGAATTTTCAGTGCTTTCATAAAGGGATTATTCTTTCTTCTTGTAAAAATTCTATTCAGCGCTAAAGGGAATACCCTGAGCCTGGGTTACCCACATAGCAGCTGTCTATCCATAGCTACACGGGGTCTCCGGGGCCCCATACCAGGGACTACGACATTAGAGGTAGGGTCAGCCCCACCTTAACTCAGCTATGAATGGAACATGAAGTGTCGGTCTTTAGGGACCTGGCATAGGATTGGACAGGGATATTGATTTGTTTGCACGGTTCCTGGCCGTTCACTTTATTGATGCCCATCATTTCTGCTTAGATGGCGCATTTGGTTATTTCACAAAAAGGAAAGCTTTGAATTAATACACAACGGTCAAAATCTGACGGATATATTAAATCAGTTCAAATGCTGCTAGGTGTCCGTGTGATGTTTTTTTTTTAAACTGGGTGCCTTATATATGAAGAAATAACTCGCTCGACGCGAATAAAACTGCGCTGAAAGTTACAAGACATAATCGTTACACGCCGTGACTGCGAAATATTTCACAACTGACAGAACTATCAGCATATATTTAATTTCCAATGTAGCACGATTGCGCTCTCTGCATATGAATGGATACAATTAAGCGAACACGTGATTGGCCTGGTATTTCTGTGCCAAGTCACGGGGCAGCGGAGAAGTGTGCTGATTGGCTGAGGCGGTTTTGTTAACGTCATTTGTTGCAATGGCCTGTGAAGAACTTGTTACAGGGTAGTTAGAATCTGCATCACAAACGTTTAACAAGGTAAAATTCCTTTAATTCAGTGTTCAAAACGAATTTACCAAGATATTTTAATTCCACATTGATGTATCTAAAACAACCTTTTTATTAAAACGGAAGTAAAATGACACTTTATTCACCCCTAAAGGCAATTAGTCCAATCCTTTAATAGAGCTCCACAACGAGATAACTTCATTGACGTTATTTTTTATGTTTATATGGCAAGCCTACCAAGGATTTACCTGTGTTTCAGAGTCCAATGCACTAATTTAGGCCGTTTCAGTTTTGGAGGGTGGGGAGTACGTGAGGTTCGTATAAGTGACGTAATTTAATAATCTATTTTTATGTAATTACTTCATTGCTGTGGCTTGTTTCCCTTGCTAGAGTGAGTTAAAATGGTATTCGATTTACAGCCATGGCTATCAAATGTCGTTTGTAGAAACATACCTTGGGTTAGTTGCCCCTTTATTGCAGTACTGCGAGTTCTTTAAAGGAAACCCCATGACCTGCAGGAACCATCATGCAAGACATGCGCCGGCGCACGTAGCTAACCCACGAGCTTTCCAAACGTTTGGTTTATTACTAGCCCGTTCTTAGGGAACACTGAAGACCGCAATTACCAATTACTAATTATTTATAGAAGTAGTCATGTGCTATATATACTACGTCTTATTTTTACATGTCAGTTTCCGCAGTCTCTAGCAGATGCTCCGGATTTTGCGGCAGGAGAATGCTGGTCAGAAAACATTTTGATACCAAAAAACTAGCTCCCACGTCAACGTGAAGCCTTGTATTGATCGGCCAGCATGCTCCATGACACGGCCATCTCGCGCTCAGTGCAGTTTCAGGCCTTTGCTGAGCACGTGAGAGGATATAGACTCGATGTGTCTCAGCTGCGGTCCAGAACAAGTCTCATCGTTTACAAGAATTCTGTTGTGCTATGAGTGAACAGCCTTCACGGTTATATTCGGGTCACCTGATGTACCTACGACCGAGAAGAGCAGTTGCCACAAAATCCAAATACATTTTAATTTCTCAAATTGTAACGTGGAACCTTTCGTCTCAATCGCCTGTTTTATTCTCTGATCTGTAAGCTATTGGTAAGCAACAGGTATTGCCTGTTAGCCAGGCAAATTTAGACACGACATGGTATTTCAAACAGGGTATGGCATGTTTCTTGGTCCAAACCCGAAACCTCAAAAACTGACCTGTATTTTCTCCACTGATTGCAGCTAACTAGTGCTACGGAGAGTTCAGGATTATGTCCTCTTTACATGTAGGGTAATGCCGTGTCTTTAACGAGAATCAAGGTTCAACTGCTAAAAAAATTAGAGTACAAGGAAAATATTGTTTGCCTTTCAACGGCCTATATCGCAAATGACTTCCAGTTCCACTTCTCCGGTTCCCTTTGAAACAAACCCTGGTGAAATGTTTTAGAAACTGAGCAAACTACAATGGCCATTCTAGGGTGATCTTAACCACCGAACGAATTATGCTTCGTCATCCTTCCTATTACAAGTGCCAGGAAAGTGAATTCCGTATAATGGATAAACGTGAGAGAACATAAGCAACCTAAATTATTTGAACACCGTTGTTACCCAAATATTCAGTATCCTACAGTCTTCACCATTTAGCATTTGTGTTGAAAGTTAAAATAAAAATGTATTGTGTTTAACACATCTCTATTAAAAATAAAATAAAATAGTTGGGGTGCACGACGATATTATTGCTAATTTTTCCTAAAGAATTAGCAATCCATTGTGAGGTGCATCAAGAACTAACAACACAAAATACAATGGAAACTGTTAACAGTGGCGTTTCACAAATTTATGGCTTTGAGATTTTGATGTCCCACCCCATGTCAAGATGCCTTCGTTATCTCTAATAACATGACAGGTTACATTTAAGGTACTTAAAAGTTATATACATACATGAATTTATACATCACACTTCATAGCAAAGGAAGCCCCTTCACTGATGAGCAGTAAACCTTTCCAAGGAGATATGCAAAAGAAGTTCTTACATCTAGAAGGAATGCTTTTAGACGTAGTGTTACAGTTCATTTGACTAATTTACAATGACTACTTTGGATCCACAATCACCAAAACACTAGGTTCTAACTTTAGTAAATGCTATATGTTTATATAGGAAGGAATGAGTGGTATGCCTACCTATTTGATTACTGACCCATTATTGGTCGTTACAGATCTCCTCTTTAAATAACCTTTCATAATATAATGAACGTGAACAAACATTCAATGCAACCATCTATACATGCAGCCCTCTTCCTATCTTAACAATGGTATTGTTAATCGGTGTGTGTGTGCGTGTGTGTATCAGTGCAAGTCAGTAGGAGCATGTGAGTTATGGGATTTGCGGTTTTTAATTATTTAAAATATTTTTGACAGTCTGAGCGCCTTCCTGCTGTGTGGCTATGCTGCCTCCGTGTGGACACTTTAAATATGTCGCGCTCGTGTTTTTCCACAGCCGTATTTTTCTCTGCTCAGAGCAGTTTCAAACTGCCTGTGACATTGTTGACCATGTCCTCCTCTCCCATGATGGCAAGGACAGTGGTAGACCCTGGCTCCACCTGAAATCAGCAGATGAGACACTCTAGTTAGACTATGTCCACCCCTGGGTGTTATCCTAAGCTGCATGGTGTTTGCACATTTGAAGTAATATGCATAAAGGAAAAAAAAACGCTTAAAATAAAATCATGTATTGTGGTTAGCTATGTTTCCTGTGATGTACATCATTAATCGGTCCATCTATTTAAGCATTAAGTAGATTTTTAAATCTCAAGCTACGTTTCATCTTTAATTTTAAGCAGAACAGTCTTAATTGGCTCTCTGACAAATAACCATTGATTATCAATCATGATTATCGATCAATAATTATATTCCATTCTATTCCTACCTACAGAAGTGTTATGTACTTTTAATTATGCCCAGCAGCACATATTACCTGTGTGAGTCCGGCATCATTTACCAGTTTTGTAGGGAGGCTCAGACTCATAGCAAGAGCCTGTAGCTCCAACAAGTGTGCCATATTGGTGCCCTGTAACACAACCTTCTTAGCGCTAAACACACACACACACACACACACAGTAGGGGAGTTTCAAATGATAGCCAGAGGTAGCTGACCAAGTCACAAGACTGCACCTGTTGTGTCTCTGGAAATGAACTGAATGAATGCAACCCCACTTATGTTTTTACAAATTCACAGCAGTCCAATTTTTCACAACAACATACTCCATCACCCTTGACACCTATTTTGATGACAAAGGACATATTTAGTGATTTCTTTCAAATTATTACTCTAATTTTCTACCCAGGAGTCTAGAATGGATATGTACTTGGCATGGACCGACACACAGTCTAAAACTAAGACATTAAAAATATGCCCAGTTCAAAACAGCAAAATATCATCGTTAAAGATTAAGATTAAGGTCTTAACATCTTTTGTTGTTAATAAGATCTACATTTCCACAATTAAACAACATTTGGAAACTGTTTATTAATCATGACTATATTAGGGAAGAATGTGCTACATGCTCAGTACTCAAAACGAGAACGTCTGATCATGCACACTCAGCCGGGAATAAGCAGGTCACACTGTGCCATGATTCACAACGGTGGTGTGAAAGCACAATTCACTTAATAAATCCCACCCTAAGCTCTTTCACATCATTCTAAAAACATTTCAAAATATGTGGATTTCTTAAGGCGATGGCATGAAGTGACTCACCCAGCATGGTCCCATTTCCAGGCCATCTCCCTCCAAGTGTTCTTCTCCTGCATGGCCTGGTACAGCCCCACAGCCGCGTGGCCCACCTGAGCAGCCACCTGCAGGAGCCCACCCACAATCTCAGCACTGTGCTCAGTGACTCGTGCTCACTGCACTCAGAGTGGGTCTCGGCAGCAACTTTACACGGTTTGGACGTACCTTGCCCATCCCCATGGACAGCTCCATGTTCACAATAAAAACCATCTTGAACAGCAGATCCTCATCTCCTTCTTCCTATAAGAATGGACAGGACAAAGGCACGCAGATGAGTAGAGAGACAAGGCGACGTGGTCACTGTATCATGCATAAGACATGTGTGAGTAATTATGTGCAGACCTCATTCTCCAGTTTGTTGAAGTAATACATCGCCGCCTCCTCGGCAGATACATTCCTTGTGTGTAAGAGTGCCTAAAACCAACAGGAAAAACAAATAATACATCAATACACTCAACACATACATCCTCTGTAGGCTGGACTGCACCTGCTGTCAGAAGGCTACTCACTTCACCCAAAGCAATAAAACACTGCTGTAAATGCTTGTAAGACTTTCACTGCACAACTGTCTGCCAGAATTGACTTTGCATGCCTTTTTTTTCCCCCAGAAGCTTGAATTCTAGATGTCAAACAGACACACAAAGCTTCAGCAGACCTGCTTGGCTGCCTCCTCTGGGATGTCCAGTTCTCTCAGCTGCTGAAGGAACACAGGGTTCACATCCTGAGATCCTGGACCTGCAGGGGATTGCTCTGATGACTCCATCACGTTCCTACCCTGAAGAAAGCACATAAGCATGGATGAGGAGTTAAAAGCACCATGTAGTTAACCATGCAAACAAAACCATACAACATGAATGCACATGATGGTCCCCATACAAAAAAACCTTGTCCATTTTCCTTAAATGGGGAAGAGGGTTTTATCCCTCATAAAACTTCAACTGTATATAGTGAATATACAGTTTGTGCATTTTTATTACAACACTGCTATCTCTGAAGGATGCAATAAGCCTTCTAACAAATCACAATATCTTTATGTGCTGTAGAGATTCTGGCCAATCCTGGTTCCAGATGTTCCGTGGGTGTTCTGATGAATCACTGCATTCACATGATCCAACAAATGTAAATATTTTGGTAAAAAAATAAATAAGGCAGTCCAGTCCTTAACCATGTCACACCAAGGATTCACGGTGCGTTTCAAAATATTGTAAGGCAGATCGCAGCTGCGACATATTGTTTTAGTAATTAATGGGGTTTTTTTGGTTGTTCTTCATATGAAGCAGCCATACTTAAACATATACCACAGCAAAAAACAAACAAACAAAAAAAACTTTCCTGTTCATATACGTATATGCTAAGACAACTGTTGATCACTTAGCATCGTCTTCCTTAAAGCACACCATGCATCGTATGACATACTAGGGAGTCAGTTACTGACCGCTCCACAAACAGCGCTAAGAGTTCATAGCCTGGATCATCGGGTGTGGCACCTGCGCAATTTGAAACATTCTGGGTGGCAGTCTTGTACTGAGATAACTAACTCGGACAAGGGACGTGATGGTAATCCTGAGTATAAATACTGTAAAATCCCAGGTCAAAGGGTTTTAAAACAAGAAAAACAAAACTGCGCTAGGAGGACACACGCAGGGAGCTTATGTATGGAAAAGAGCAACGTTGTCGATAAACTTTTAGTCAGTGGTATTGGTGCAATATTAGCAAGTACAATACTGCTAGACGTAAATACAGTACCAATAATTAATTCACCTAAGCCAACTTTGTACCAAATACCTGCATATACACACAGCTACCTAGCTAGCTTTAGCTAACTGGCAACAGTTCAAACGTATACATGCTTGGTATATGATTGTTTAGAACAAACCGGGCGGATAATTTCAGACACGTAGTCTATCTAACGCGAGCTCTTTTGTGAACAGCAGTCTGTCCATTTTAGCTTCAGCAACATTATCAATAGCTAAATCACTCAAGAGGCACAGCTAGTATATGCTGGAAGTATAGCCGGCGCCGCTGCGACGGACCATCCTACAGTAACGCACGGACACATTCATATTAACGCCTCGCTAACAGAAATAGTGAGATGTTTGCAAGAAAAAAAGCAAAAAAGACTGGATTAGTCTCCCCTACCTACCTGCTGCTGCGTTGAGAAGCTGGCTAGCTAGATACTAGCTAACCTAGCTAGCACACCGTTACTGAGTTAGCTAGCTAGTTAGCTAACCTAGCAGTGCGACTGCCGGCGGAACCTTTTACTGATTTACAGTAAAATAAATGCCTTTTCTCACTGGGAAGGGCGCATAAAGTCACCTGAAAATTAAGTCATTTAACTAGCTAGCTATCGTATTTACTTGTACCGTTTGTGTAAACCTTTCTCGCTAGCTGAACAAATTGCCGGAACAAATAAGCATCACCAAAAACTCCATGCTGGTAAAGCACGCTTCGTTAATTCTTCCAGATCAATTTTAAAAAAGAGGGACAGCGCCACCATTACTATAGAAAGAAACGATTTAAAAAGGGGAGAGGGACAGCGCCACCATTACGGAAGAAATAAACGCTGCCACTTGAACATGGCGGCCCATATGTTGTTCAAAGGAAACAAAGTAAACTAAATGCTCAAATAAAATAAAAAATAAAAATCTGAATCTGCGTATTTGAATGGAAGAAATAGAAGAATGAAATACGGTTTGCGTTTGACAATGTTCAACGGATTTTGCCGTTGCATACGACGAGAAATTTTATAATATTGAGCAAGATGGGGTGAATTATTTAGCCTTGGGTAAAACGGGCTTTCGTGGCCCATTGATGTAAAATCTCGTAAAATGGTCGCTATGTAAACACCAGGATTCGATATTTACACATCGTACGTCTTATTCGCAGAACATAATTAAAATATTACATTAGAAATAACAAGTGTTTCGACCCTATACAAACGTTATTTTTTTAAAGAAGTCGAATTGCAAAAAGCCTAAAGGACGTCAAGGACAAATTCGGGCGAATATTTACAAGGATATGACCGATCCACGGACATTCTAGCTGAGAACACGATCACAAGTACCACTTAGGACACCGATTACAATTTCTAAATATTTGACGCATGCAACGTCTCCATACAACGTTATATCAGTTCATCACTAGCTAATCTTCACTGCCGGGGGCATGTTCACTCTAGCCGTTAATATCCAGTTCGTAGTGTCGTGCCGAGGATTTTCACTTCGGCGTTAAGAAGAAAGGTAGAGATGAAGTTTCATTAGTTCACAACAAATAAAAACCAATCCCTTATTTTTTAATGGTTATTACTAAGACACCGAGTAATTAAAGTGTAGCAATTTAATTTTCAGTGTGCATTGTTTGTTACGGTGACTACGGTAATACAAAAACCATCTTGTTTCTAGTTCATTTTCTTTGACGCCGCGCACTCTCGCTTTGGCGCCATAGAGGAAGCTGAATTTAAATGATTCGGATTCACAGTCGTGGTTTTGAACTGAACCCCTGATACGGTCTCGGCCCAACTCCCAGCCCTCTCCCTTCAGGCCGAACGATCAGGCAGCTTTCGTGCTGTTAAGCACATTATTGCATTTCTTTAGTCTAGCCCAGGAAACATTAGACGCACCATTTAATTAGTTGAAATCACAAATGCACAGTCAGTTAGATTTATTACCTCTCATCATTTGTAAAAATGTTCACACAGTTGGTAATAAGCTAGTGGTGGGAGACGATCATTATTCCTGGTAAACAAATTATATAAAAACAAAACCGTGAAATGTTTAGGGTTGAGCCTGCTCTACTCTACACAAGAATTTATACAACCTAATAATAGTTACAGCTTACTTCCTTTTGATTATTTTTGCACAAATTTGCATCATACTTAGTTATATTGGTTCACAACAAGCGTTGCATGTGTTCCATTTATCTAACGCACCAGTTGTCTCAGTCGCTGCTTCCGTACATCTTAGCCTCTTTTGAAATTGACCGCTTTTCTCCCTTTCTATAATGCATAATTGGCTTTCTGTATGAACTACTAGACACCTTCAGATAGGCCTTCACTTCTTTACAATGATATTCTGAAGACAGTCAAAAATCGGTCTCTGAACTGAAGATTTGCCATCTAGTGTTCATCTAAAGAACGGCAGAAAGAGAACGACAGTACAGCGTGAAATTAACATCTCCACATAGGACGTTTCAAATACTACCCAACCCACGTTTAAAACGCTAGCCAATCCCACAAGATCCGTTTCTCCCATAAGCATAAAAGGGATGTTAGAACATAGTTTTGAACTATGTCCAAATACAGAACACATTTGTCATTATTTCACTTGGGTTCATTGGTTCTTTACAGCATCTTTCCAGTGACTGTTACTAAAAAAACAAAACAAAACAAAAAACCTAGAATTAATTAATTGAAAGGTGTCAAATATCCAGCCATCTCTGTATTGCCATATGTAGAAGAGAACGCACCCTTGGTACCTCAACAGAACAAAGTGTTTAAAAATGTTCTACTGCTAGGGCAGAGATGTTTCTGAGAACTGCCGCAGTTCACTGAATGTTGTTGCCTGGAAGGCCCATGGAGTGAAGTTTTATATTTGAAAGTCAGAGCTCCTGTTCACTGACAGACAGATGTGTGAGAGGCAGTTGCAGAAGAAAAGGCCAAAAGATACATATGGTAATATCAAATAAATAACCTAAAAGGAGTATGCCCTACATTGAGCTAATTATACAATTAAATTTCTCTTTCACTTCCTGCCTGTGACTATAGACAGGAAAAACAAAAATGACATTTGGCCAATGCCCAACACACTTTCCTTATTTTAGTACAAACACAGTTATGACTGTACAGATGAGTAGTCTGTGTATTGCTAGACAAGGACTAGGAATAAAATCACACGCG
Source organism: Electrophorus electricus (assembly GCF_041902795.1). NCBI lineage: Eukaryota > Metazoa > Chordata > Actinopteri > Gymnotiformes > Gymnotidae > Electrophorus > Electrophorus electricus. The sequence continues at coordinate 10,634,054 of NC_137503.1, forward strand.
GACACATAGAAGGAAGCATGTAACCAGAAAGAGGAGAACAACGAAGAGGTAGAGAAAAACAGGAAAGCGCAAAAGTCCCATGTATGTTTTGACCATGCTTTTCATAGCCCTGCTGCTTTCTGCTTCAGCAGCATGACTGTGTGTCACTGTCCTACTCAGATAATGTCTATTTGGACCAGAGTCCCAGTGACTCTGCAACACGAGAGGAAGGGAAATGGAACTCGGCCGAGAAGTCCATGACGTGGGCTCGAATGGCGAATACTACAGTCGCTCCCGAATTCCACCGGATAAGTGTTCAGATGCACTCTGCTGCAGGTGGAGGACACATAAGTGTTCATGCATTCTGCTGCTCCTCCTGCCGTGACTTCACACACGTCCATTATGCTTGTACGTGTCCTTCAGGATGCAAATCCCGGGATCTTGCACTCTTCCAGTGGACCCCAGCGGAGCAGTTTCTCACAGCAGACCTCTTTAGATGTTTCTGAGATGGATGCTGGGTCTCTGTGAGCAGTCAACTTCACTAATCTCTTCTAACAGATAAAGTCAGGGACCTTGTAAATAGTCACTTAACACATTGTGTCTTAAATTTCCAAAGTGACAGTGTGCCTCGCCATTTATGTCCACACAGAAATGGAGGCAGTTCTTATTTCTTTCTCCTATATAACCCTTTCCCTACTTTTAGCAAACCTTGCATCACTTAGGCCATTCCCCAACGTGCCCTTTACTTTCGCCCTTTCCCTTCCTCACCCCTCCCTTCTATCCCTAGCTCTTTCTCCATCATCCGTCCATGATCTCTCAGTTACAAGTCAGTCACTTTGTTCTCCACAGCAGCCGCGATCTGCTGCAGGCGATAACCAAGCTGCATCTTCTGAGCGGTGGTGTCCTCTTCTAAGGCAGTGATGATCTAAAACACATGTTCAGATGCAGTTAACGAACAGGAACGGTACTGGAGATTAGCCTTTTCCTCACTGCTCCCTGAGCAGTCCTCTCTGTAGCCACTCCCCTCATCTCCACTGCTGCCAACTCACCTGGTCATAGTATTTGTTGATGTACTTGTACAGCTCATGCAGGGCCACTAAGTAATTCAGCTCCCCAGAGTAATTCTAGGCATACAAGTATAGTGGCATGTCATAAAATTGTAGAAATGAGTCAAGAACATTGTACTTAATCAGAATTGCAAAATTTTGTGAAAGATGAGTACTAGTTGCAAGATGTAGAAGTGATGCAAGATTGTCAGTGTACCCTGGAGAGCTCAGCTAAGGCAGAGTTCATCTCCTGATCACTAGCTGAGATGGTCTGTCTGATGTCAGCATAGTACCTGAGAAAGTGAAAGATATGGACAAATGAAAAACATGTTTTTCAGTCATAGTTTAGAATTAGGCTGGGTCTCAATTACAAAATCAGAAGGTGATGGTTCTTGTTAGTCTGTTTCAATGTAAATGTAATTTCTGATTTAAAATTAAATGCTTTCACATTCATCTGATGTGAGCATCTGAGCTACAAAAGATCTCTTGAACTTACTTCTCCACCATCTGCTTATAACGAGGAATGTCTCTGGCATACAGAAGCTTGTTTATAGGGGAGTCCTGATCAAGAGATACAGTAAAGAAAATTCAGAGCTCATCAAATCATCTGACCGGTCATAGTATTACTATTGTCATGGTTTCTCTTTGAAGAAAGCTGAATTAAGGAGTTTGATGCTGTGCCCGCCTCACCCTGCCCAGTTTGTGCTCGGCAATGGTGCAGGAGTCCATGAAGGTCTGGGCGATGACAGACAGGACAGCATCCACGTTGTCTGATGCCTGCACATCAAAGATGAACTGGGGATTTTTCACTATGTTGATCCAGAACCGAAGGGGCAGACTGGAACAGGCAGAGAAGCTCACATCATTACCCCCATCCCACCCAGACCCAGCTCTGTACACACTCCCTTCCATTCCTTTGAGGTAGCATCTCCAGGACTTGATTCCTAGGAGCTACACTTTGTTATTTGCTGCCTAACTTCTAGGGACACTGACTTTCATTTTCCAAACATTCATCCATCCCATCATGATGAGGTGCCCGTCACTCTCTGTACCTGTTGGTCTTCCAGATGTGGATGGTCTCCGCGTCCAAGATGCCATGGAGAGTGGCTTGATCATCCAGGAGGTCAAAGAAGTATTTTACAGCGAGAGGAACTGGCCGACTCGTGCTCAAAATCACCATGAACAGATCATCCACAAACTTCTGCAAGGTACCCTATACACAGCAACATATCTGCAGTGCATGAGTGAAGTGTGCCTGTGTGCGGACGTAGTAGCTACTGGCCACGTGTCATTCACATGCAGTGCTTGCACGAGCCACTTTAATGCGCTTGGAGCAGGCGAGTGAGTGTGGGCGGTACCTTCACAGAGAGCAGCCGTGTGAGGTAGATCTCAGGGATAGCCTTGGCCCGCTCTCTATCCCTGAGACTGCCCCGTCTGTGTTTGGGCAACTCCGGCTCCTCGCTGGCCTTGACCAGGTGCCAGAGTCTGACCCCACCCTCATCTGCATCCTCCAGCATGGGCGTCTCTGAGGAGGTGGTGTTGTCCAGAAACACACATATGAGCAAGGATCTGATAGGGGGAGACGGGGCCGTCTGTCTGTCTGTTTAAGTGCGTGTGTACTCACTCTCTCCCGCCACATAGTCATGGTTGTCATGGTGGATGTGTTTGCTGTTGCGTGGCACCAGTGCTACTGTGGCTCCATCGGGGACCTGAAGGGTGAGAGGTCAGAAAAAAACAAAACAAAAAAAAAAACAACTTGGCAGCAAGACAGTGTGTGTAGTGCTTTGAGAAAGGCAGGTACCTTGTAGTGCTGAAGTGTGTTGAGGCGCTTCCAGTTGCCCTGCACTATAGATGTCAGATCTTCATCTGAGAGAATCAGGTGACCTGCCACACCAGACCGCCATTCTGCAACACCAAACCAACCTTCATTCATACAGGCTGACGTGCCTGAACTACTCTATTTGAACGTACGCGAGGGATGAAATGAGTTTGATGTTATGTCCTATAGTCCAAAGGCATTTCATGATACTGTAGAAATGTATATGCATATAATTGAACTGAACTGAAGCTTGAGTTTTATAAGTGAAGGACAAAAAAGGAGGTCTTGGAATTCATGAATGAAGAGGTGACAGAAAGGGAGAGATGGAGAGACGGTTCTCACCAAGGTCTAGTGAGTCTGTGTGTGGCCTATGGGAGTATGAAGTTCCCTTATAGACCTGCTCTAGAATCTTCTCTTTGACCTGGGTTATGGTGTCACAGTCCAGGACTTTGGCAGCTAGCGGCTGGGTTTCAGTCACTGCTGCTCCCTGCAGCTGCACATTCAGAGTCTGCAGAAGGAACGGGAGAGATCACATTGACAAACACGCGTCTCCCTCATACTGGCGGTCAGAAAATGATATTTGCATCTGGCCAGCTATTAATTTTACTATCACTCTATGTTTGCAGCTGCTCTCTACTGGTCCTCTGTCTGACATGGTGTGCTTGCCCTCAACATTTAGTAGCTAAAACACCCCATCTTTGTTCTGAGGGAGCCTGACTGACGATGCTCTGGTGTCATCATTCTTGTTTATAGCACCGTCAGCTTCCTCTTTGACGGGCCTGCCCAGATGCATGTGCTGACCAGAAGGACCAGCTTCCCACGCTTCGTTCTTATTAAGCTCCACCTCCCTGTTCTTCAACTTTAGCCTTGCTCCTCCCACAGACACTGGGAGCTCGGGCTCGTGAGCCCCACAGGACTGAAGGACCAAGTCGACTAGTAATTACGAGCTTTCCTTCTCACCCCGAGTCCCACACTGGAGGGAATACTTTTTAAGAGCTACTTGAGAATGCAGGAAGTGGATCTGCACAAAGATTTTTTCCTGGTTATTCAGTTGATCACTCTTCTGTTCTTTGTGACAGAGTATGAGAATCCTATATTGGCCGACGAGAAGAACGGTTTATAAAAAAAGAAAAGAGCGGCTACGTTAAATGAAGTTAAAACACCGAATGCATGTTTTGAATGAGCAGCGGTAAACGTCTGAATTCTGACCAGTGTGCGGTACTCCAGGTCTTCTCTCAGCAGCCGGTTGTCATTGAGGGTGTATTTGGCTTTGCCCGTTACTGCATCCACAGGCCCTTTATCCACCTGGTGCTTTATGGCCCTGAAGAGCATATACAGGCTCTCCCCAGCAGAGTCCTTATATCGACCAGAAAAAGACATTACATGAAAATAAAGACATCACAGTGGAAAAGTGCTGTGCTTATAGAGCATCATATACTTCTTTATGCAATAAATCATCAAAAGCACACTAGTTTTTTACTGCAGTGATTATTGCATGCATTAACAAAAGCCAGTTGATCATGCAGTTTGACCATCTAACATGAAGCTGGACGTACCCATTTATTAATTAAAAATACATGCTGCACTATATCGTGGGCTAGTTATAGCAAGTCCCTTAGCATATTCTGACACCTACCCTCAGGAAAGCATAGAGACATATAGACATCCAATTGGTCAGTAGCTTTTCAACCACTGTCTCAGTTCTGCATGAACCAATCAGACATGAAGGATGTTAGGGGGGGGTGGGGAATCATGACTTTAAAATAAGAACATGGATGTTCTGTCCGACTACCCCTCCCGCTAAGCTCTCCTCTTCACTCCCTCACCTGCGTAGCATGAGTTTTGGGTTCTTGGCGACATACTGCTCCACCAGGTCGTTGAGCAGGGTCTTCAGAATGTCCGTAAAGTACTCCAGCTTGCCGTGCAGGGCTACGGTGAGCAGAGAGGCTACATAGGCGCGGTCCCTGGGCGAAAATGTCCTCTGGCTCTCCAGTGTGTGAATGAACTGAGGGCAGGAGTGAGGAGACACAGCCAGGGTGGATCCAAGGCAGAGAAGGATGTGTGAGAGGAGAAAAAGATCCATAATCGCTCCAAACCATACAAACTGGCACTGGACAAGTATACTGGTAACACACTAAAAAAAAGTCCTCAGTTAACTGGTCAATAAAAATCTAAAAATAAATAAATAAAGAGTAAAAAAAAACACATTTGTTTCACAAGTTGAGTTTCCTGAACCTAAGAAGGATGATGCATAAATTACCTTGGTGAGGAAGAGTTTGCTGTTGAGCAGGTTGGAGAGCTGCACAAGGCCCTGCTCCACCGTGGCCCTCCGGCAGTCTTGCACGTCCAGGTCCCTGCGCAGCGGCGACTCCCGGTGGCCCGGGAAAAAGATGCGCTCCGCATACATTTTATAATCCAGGAACGGAATCCCTGATCCCACCAGATCACTTGTCATGTCCATCATTTCAGTCATCAGGTCTGGAATAAAGGTTGATGAGAGGAAGTCAAAAATGAAATTCCTCTATCTCTCAGTGGAAGTTACATTTCAGTTGATTCAGGTCTCTGAATGAGATCACTGCAGTGAGACGGCACAAGAAACAGATCCTTCCAACATAGATAAACCTGTGCGAAGCGTACGCTTTTCACCTTTTTTGAAAAAGTACACTCATGCCACCTCTCTTTGGTTCAAAAGTGTAGCATTACACACCCTTTGCCCTTTTTTATTTGTATGACTTCTGATTTGTTTGTTTCAATTCTCCCTTTCACCTGTGAATTCTTTCTTGCAGCGGTCTCTCACACTAGTCTCCAGATTCTCCAGCTGAATCTGAACCTTCTTATAATCCCTCAGTGCCTGCTTGCTCTTCCTCCTGAGAGAGGCAGAAGAGGGGTCAGAGTGTTGAAGACAGAGATTAAGTCGTGCTGAGGATAAGGAAACAGTCTAATCCAAAAACAACAGAGACATGGGAAGACAACCATCACATAGAATAGACTCCAGATGTGGAAGTCCTGTTTGGAGAGACTGTACTTCACACCAAAGGAAAACCCAAGCCCAGCTCACAGGAGCTCATGGGCTACTACTGAGCAAAGATGTCTCTCTCACACACATGCAAAAACACACACTCCCAAGATCAGTTTTACAGCCGTGGTCCCTTCTCTAACACGCACCTGTATATAAGCACGATGATCACTACGATGAGGACGACGAGTGAGGCCACTGCTCCCACCCCTATCTGAGCCTCCATGGGGAAGGTGGACTGACTGAGGGTGTCGTACTGCACTCTGCCCAGAGAGAAGTTCAGACTGCCCATCTGCACCTGTGGCCATAGAACACCCAGCTCTGTTAGCCACCTCCCAAACACACACACACACACACTCCCACTTCAAATTCTACTACTACTTTTGTCCCAAAGACAAAATCATCAGTACTTTGTAGAAGAATTCAGTCAGTCAGAGCTTATTTAAAGATATTGTCATTTTAGAACCACCTGCGGGGTGGGGGCCTTCTTCAGGTGTACTCACTGTGAAGTCTGGGAGGGCGTCGGCTCCATCACGCTTGCGCCCGTTGCTGGGGGGCGGGGCAGGCTGCTGGGGGGGCGGCTCGCAGTACAGGTGGTTCCGGGTCAGAGTTTTAACAACACACACTCCCTCACCGATGAGAGCTACCACTTCCTCTTTAAAAATGGCCAAGTCCAAATTCTCCCCCTGGGGCAAAGAGAAAGGACACAGTGTGCAACACCATGTACTGTAGAGTAACCAACTAGGGGTCCAGCGAAACCAGTGCCGATCGGCCGCTCACCTCCACAGATATGACCGATCCTGGTTTGTAGCGGAAGGGCTGGTGAATAGCAGAAGGGTCACGATAGTTGAGGGGGTGGAGGGTGGGGTTAGGCTCATAGGTGAAAGGTGATTGGCTGACGGTGTTAAAGTGAATGTGCAAATTGTCCAGGAGAAACTTCACCCGCGTGACGGCACCAATCACCTGTGAGCTCACGGCGGGGGTCCGACACAGCAGCAGCGAGGTGGTGTTCACCTCGCACCGCTCCTCAAACTGATGGAGGAGGGGAAGGGGTGGGGGTGTTGCTTAGCTCATAGAGGTCTGAGGAAAAGTAAAAACAGGCACCTGGCAAAATTGGAATCTCTGTTTCTACTCACGTGCTTGACAGAACACAAGGTGTCTTCCAGGCAGTCTGGTTCTGGAAGAATCCGCCTGTGTCTCCACAGTAACTCTTGCTCGACTTCGGCATTTATGACACTCCCTGCGTTCCTCCTGCTCCGTCTGCTTGCATGCCTCCTGCTGCGGGTGGAGTCCAGCAGGTACACAGTCACCTGCATGCGTGGCTCCTGGACCACGTCCAGGTTGTGGCCCGAAACGTGGATGACGCGACCGCCACTGTCACAGGAGAAGTGGCCGTTTGATGGGAGTCAGTAAAAAACATGGAACCTCGTTCACTGCACTCCCCTGCAGATACACGCCACACACACACACACACACACACACACCCACACACCTGATGAAGCTTTTGGAGGGCATGGCATGTGTGATGTTCGGGTCTGGGGTGTAGAGGAAGCCACTGCCGTTGAGATGCCGCTCGCTTTTGCCATAGCGCACGGTTACTTGGTGCTCTCCTGTCTTGTTGCTGGCTCCTGTCACACATTCAATCCTGCCCTCCTGCACTTCCGATACACTGCAGAGGGAGACAGAGCGCGTGTAAAAGCTTTTACAACAGTTTAAAACATGCAATTTAAGCACGACTCCTTACATCATTAGACTTGGTCATAACAACAAGGAGCTCTATTGCTCTTGGTGAGAGTGCAGGGGACTGTGTGCTGGGAGTGTGTACATCACTCACATGGCGCAGGGCACATCCCCCAGCCACACGCTGATGTTGCCAGCTCGGCCTGTCAGCAGCCTCAGGCCCGTGATGGTGAGGGCGGTTCCACCGGCCCGCGGGCCCCTCCGAGGCCTGATGTCCTCCAGCACTGGGCTCTATTCACACACAGACCCATGAGACACCGTTCAGGGAGGGACAAACCAGCGACTCCTCCCACAGAGGACATCTAAAGAACTCAAGTGTGACAGGCTGGAAGTGTGTGTGTCTGTATTTGCAGGGTGAGATATGTGACCTGGTAGGTGAATTTTTGGCTGGACATGCCACTCCCCACGCTGGATACTTTGACCAAGACATGTCCTGTCCTCTCTGTGTCGCTCGGCCCCGTAATGCACACGATTCTACAGGTGAGAGAACAGGCGCCCTAAGCGGACAGGACTAACTCGAGGAGAGTAAGGGAGAGCACCTGTGCGCACCCACCTGGACGAGATCTCATACAGGTGTGGGTCCACAGCACAGGAAACTCCAGCCACAGTGACCGACTGCAGGACATCCTGGGCCTTCTGGCCCAGGTTAGAGCCAGAGATGGTGAGGGTGGTGCCTCCCTCCACCAGTCCCGACAGCGGCTCCACCTGAACACCAAGCAGCGCGTTAGGGGCCACGGGCTTTGCCAAGCTGTGGAAAACACACGTGTGCTGACAAACACGTGTAGGGCGGCCGAGTCGAGGGGAGCGAGAGTCTTACCGAGTGTATCAGCGGGGCGGGGCACGTGGGCCGCACGTTGTGGGAGCAGGAGCCGTGGAACACGCAGCTAGAGCGAGCTGGCCCCTCACACCACACGCAGGAGTACTTCAGGTCCGCCGTGTGGCAACGGCTGCAGTCGGAACGCCCCACCGAACAGTTATACAGCGTCACTGCCACGCACAGAGATCACAGCAGTACTAAACGTATAGTTTGAAGGGTGACAACACGGTTCAGCATTACTACAGAGGCTGCTTAGATACACGCACTTCTACCATGCTGAAGCACAGGTTTTGGTCTAGTCCTGGTACTACCAAGCAGGCAGTAACAGACCAAAAAGAAAGTTAGCCCCAAACTCACTGTGCTATCAAAAGTCTGAATCAGAAATAGTACATCATTAAAGTGTTAAAAGTCATACCTCCCTCACTAAAACTTTTTCACTCACTCACTCTTTCATTGGGTGAGAGAGAGAGAGAGAGAGAGAGACACACACACACACAGAGAGAGAGAGAAAATATAGCAGTGGTCTCAAAGCACTGAATGTTTTATTCCAATTCCAGTAAAGAAAGCCATGAGTTAAATCACTTGGCAGCTGATTAAATGAATCCGTGTTATACAGACCCTGGTTTATCCAGTGCCTCTCTGAGCTCTACCAGAACAGACAGATAGCTGATGTATGCGGGAAGAGCAGCAAGAGCCTATCAAGCCATCACCTCTCTAGCACAGAGCCAGCAGCCGCTACTGGCCCTGTAGCCAGTAATAACACCTTCCCCTAGAGAGACACGCACGCACGCTACAGTGCTCATCTGATTCTTGCTGCTAGGAAAACAATGGTGGACCACACTACTGTACGGGCTTCTGGACACCATACTGCAGATCCATACTCCACTGCTCGGGAAGCTCAACATGTCTTGACATGCTGATGGCAGCGACTCCAACTACAGACTACCAGGCAAAATATACACTGGTATTTAAGCGAGTTGCTGCTTTTAGAATGAACAGAACCCAAGAGGCCCACCAACCCAACATACAGTGGGCATGCAACATGAACTCTGAAGAAGCATGCACACACACACACACACACACACACACACACACACACACACACACACACACACACACACACACACACACACACACACACACACACACACACACACACACACACACTCCAGTCTCAACACATTGAAACTGTAAAGGTAATGGGTGATATACAGGCAGGTATGTGTTAGCAGTTTACAAGTCTGAGCAGAGCAACACACTCCACCACTACCACAACACAAACTTGTCATTTCCTGTGCAGAGGTAAACAGGGAGGGTAGACGACAGATTCAGGAACACAGAGATCTCTTCAGAGGTGTATAGAAAGCAGCTCACCATAGAGGTCATTAGCACTGTCCACATGGAAGGTGTCCCTCCTCTTCACGTACACCATGGCATTATACTCCTCCACCAGGCCCGAGTAGGAGTACTGAAACAGCACAGGGCTCGAGCGCATTAACACTGGGGCCTGTATGAGCCCTTACGGAGAGCAAGGCAGAGCAGCCGCTCATCGTGTTCACATACGCACTCACGTACACACACACTTACGCACACACGCAAGTATCCAGGAGAAAGGGAGCAGGGACCTGCCGTCATGTGCGTTACCTGATGATGCTGACAGGTGATGTCAAAGAGGGAGGGGTTCATCTCATCCTTCTCTACGTAAGCATCCACCACCACGGTCCGTCCCTCGATCACCAGTACACACTCGTACTCCAGGTCTTGGTCCTAGAGCAGGCACAAAACCGTCTTGCTCTGGTGCTCATCATTTGTGAATGTGTGTGAGTTTAAGCGACGTGAGGGCAGTGTGCATTAACCAATGGGCATTAGGAGCAAAAGATGGGTGTTGCCTGGGAGAGAAGGCACCCAGGACAGGGGGAGAGGAGACACTGTGTGTTTTACCTGGTAGAGGTGAAGATTTCGGGCCAACAGGGTGATCTTCCTCTTGGTCTGCACAGGCAGCAGCGGGGAACCCTGAACCTTCTCTACACACGGACACGCTGACGCTCCCCAACTCAGCAACGAGCCCTCGTCAGCCTGCTTCAAACACCCACACATTAAATAACATGCACGCGCGCACACACACATACTCACTATACCATCCAAAGACTTAACAACAACTCAATCATCACAAATAAATTTGTTAATATACCATTTGGATGAGCTGTTAAAATGACCTGTCAAATGAAGCTCAAATCAAACAACTGCCTTAGCAACTGAAGGAGAAGTAATATCAAATAAAGCAAAAAGGGCCCCGCAGTGACTGAACTGAACAGATACGGGAGGGTAGGGGGCACTGAGGTGGGATAGGGAAGATTCTCTGAGCTGGGTTCAGTGAGTTCACTGGGAGACGCTTCCACTAGTGTGGACTCACCGCTAGATAAGAGTCCGCCATGTCGTACTGGTAGTCTAGCTCCGAGTCTGTGTCCAGGAGACGAGGGTAAGCAGGTGAGGCATGGTCCAAGTCCCCATCCCCAGACAGTACCGTCGCTGCCGAGAAAGCCGTGGTGTCATTGTCGGCCGTGACCACGTCCTTCACCTCCAGCACCTCCTGGGGGAGGCGGGGAACCTGCGTCCCATTGTGGACGGCCGTGTCCTCCAGACGAGCGTGAAGGTCAGGGGGCAGGGCGGGAGACTCCGTCGGTGCCATGCGAGAGACGCCGTCCGACTCCGCGTCCGTGGCTGCGGTCTCGGAGAGCTCCTGTCGTGCTGCCGTTTGGGTTTCGGTAGGGGGCTTGACCAGCGACGGGGGCAGCTCCTCGACGATCTGGGGGTTGCTGGGAAGTTCTGGAGTAGCAGTGGGCGGTTCCACCAGCGGAGAGATTTCCACGGAGGGTGGCAGCTCACTAGAAGGCCCAGTGGGCGTGGGCGGCGTCGCCAGGCCCTTTTCCTCGGCTGCCCATGTGACATGCGATGACTGGGTGCGCGCACTGGTGATCACGACACTCTCCGTCTGGCTCAGCATCTCCTCTTCCGCGGGCGGAAGGCCTTTGGGCGGGCGGATCTTAGAGTCGGCTTCGCTCAGGAGGGGTAACGTCGGGTTCGTATGGGGGGTGACCGTCGTCGGGGCTTCTGCGGTTGGCACTAGCCGGGTGGTAGTGCCAGTGGGCGCCTGTGGAGTTGTGGGTAATGTACTCGGTGTTGGCACGGGGACCGGTGCAGCAGTAGTGGGTAGTTCTGGGGTAGCAGTTCTGGCACTTGTAGTTGGGGGTTGAGTGGTTGGAGTGGCAGTTGTGGTGGGTGTAGTGGTCGTAGGAGGAGGTTCAGTGGGCATGGTGGTTGTGGGGAGCGCGTGTGTCAGGGCTGGGCTGACTGTGGAACCTTTTGCTGGTGTAGTTGCAGGAGGGGAGGGTGGGGGGACATTTGCTGGTGTAGTTGGAGGAGGGGAGGCTGGGGGGACATTTGCTGGTGTAGTTGGAGCAGGGGAGGCTGGGGGGACTTTAAACTGAGAGGGGAGGAAGAGATCAGAAATGGGAAGAAAACAAAATGAACATAACGGGGAAACGAATTTAATAATAACTGAGGTAGAAAGCAGATTCTCCGACGTTAGCAGATGGCTGTAGTACAAATGCTGATTTGTTACTGATCGACGTGTTTACATGCTCAGTAATCATGATGGACCATGTTAGCATAATCTGCCTCTTCAGGAGTCATTATGGCATTTGAAAAGCAAATGAGCTAAAATGAGTCACAAGGTAAATCTGGTTAAGGGGTGAATAACATTATTAGCACTGACGTGAATGAAATTACTCTTTAGGCCAAAACCAAACACATCATTCTTTATGATGGATTCTCCCCTTAAATACATGCCATAATGCACTTACCAAAGTAGTTGCTGCTACTCACACACACTTACAGAGAAATACACAGAGCTATCCCGTTGGTGAACATGCAGACTCACATTTTCATTGTAAATGATGACACCTTGCTCACACACTGCTTTGTGGGTGCACATGTGCTGATGTACACACCAGTTACAACCCCATCGACTGGACACGCAGCCGCGACACCTGTCCAAAGACAACAGACACAGCACTTCATCTTAGCAGGTAGCACACACGCTACCTCAGTGTGAGCTAGAGATAAATCTGCAGAGGATGAATCAGCGATGCTGACAAAGAAAATATGGTTAAAAGCTACGTTAACTTAATTAATTAATGAACTTAAGGAAATTCCTCACAAGGATAACAAAAGGTGATTCATAAACAAACAATGTTCAAGCTGATGGACATAACTGAGGCATTACACACCTTTTAATTAACCTAAGGCTAACTGAGGCTTACAATGCCTCTGTGAATGTGTATGTTTTTGTGTGTGGGAGTGGGATGGGAAATAGTACTGAGTTTCCTTGGTCCCCATGTGGCATTTTTATGTTTATCTTTTACTTTTTATTTGACAAACTAACCGAGCAAAAAGATTTCCTTTTGATTATTGAGGTTAAGAATGTGTGTGCATGTGTGTGTGTGAGTGAGAGAGAAAGACTCACGGCATACTCCCTGAGAGCTGTTTGACAACTGTGCAGTCATAGAAGGTGAATTCCCGAGAGGTCACAATGACATCACCAAACCGTAAGGACAGAGTGACTGTTATAAAATCTGAAGGGGGGGGGGGGATTAGAAAATCAAAGAAAGAGAGACATCAAGAATATTAAGGTTATTCTTTAGGTCTGTACCAGGCTGTGTGAACAAGTTCTCTAAATATTTAGGAAAGCTTATCATGGATGAAAGGGAATTTAAAGTGCAGGGCTCTCTATCCAAAAATCACCACATTCCTTTAAAAAAGAGTGAGTGTGTTCCCACACACAGAGTCAAAACAGATATAATAGGATCCATCTGCACTAGACACTAGACATAAACAGTTCTGATCAACCTGGAGTCCAGGATATAGACACATGCGCGCACGATTATATGCCCACTGTCACCCTGTTCACTCATACATCCACTCTCATATCATGTAATCTTGGTCATTGCAAATCTCTAAAGGCAAGGACTAAAGAAAGCACATGTTCCTGGTACAGCATTACACAGTGAGCATGCCAGTTAGAACACACCCACCAAAACACTGGGTTTATAGTCAGTGACAGCCAGCACTAGGGAACCAGAGCCCCATGGTACAACTGGTTTCTCTGAAATTAAACTCTGGAATCCTACTCAATATACAGTCCAGGCACACGTCAAAAAAAAACCTCACCGGGGAGTCCCAGTATACCAGTATAGTCTCTCCACCCTATCACAAGAACACTCACAGAGGGTTCAGGTTTTCTGGACAAAGAAAGTTTGAAATTATATTATAATACCATAGTGGAGGGTAATATTACACACATGCGCACGCACGCACGCGTGTGCGCACATTCCTGTGTACAACAGCCAGAAGCTCAATCCTTAAAATCTCTGAACAACCATCACTCCATAGGAATGCATTCATAGTCATGTGGGTGTTTAATCTTGAATGTTTATGTGGCAACTTCTTTCAAATTCCTGAAAGTTTATTTTGCCCCAAATCTCTTAATAATAAAATATGCCTTATGAAAACACGCAAAGTCATTAGAACCATAATCCAAAAAACATAGCAGATGTATAACAAAACACAACTGCCAACATTCACACACAGCACCAGAAAACGCAGCTCCAACCACACCATAAAGCCATACGTCCATAACACCATTTACAAGCACATGACTGACACACGTAGAGGGCAAATGAGGTCAGGTAGGCGGAACCTGTCTCACCTTGGCCACCAAGCACATTGGGTACTCTCTGGGGCTGTGGGGAGGGGCAGGTGATCCCAGAGTCAGTGACGGTGGCTGGAGAGTAACTGTCCTGGAAGAAACAGGAGTAGGATTCCCCGTCCTTGAGCTTTGGGAGAGCTGGGATAGACAGAGCGATCTGAGGGGCGGGAAGAAACAGGGTTACAATTCCACTGAATTATGTCAGCGATTCTCATGCCATCTGGTATGCCTGAACTTGGGTGGACTGGTTTGGACTGGAATAGGACCAATTTAATGGCTCTAGACTGGAAGAGACAAAGTGCACTAAACAAAACTGAGCTTAAGAAGATAGTTCTGGTTGAGTTAAACTGAAAGAGCTATTTTGCTCTGAAGCTCCAAAATGCCCCTCTCCACACAAGTGGTGTGAAACACTAAATATGGACTGCAAATGGCTAAGGTGTAAGATTTAAGAAGTTATTAAAACACTCTCAACAGGCCATTCAGTCACTTCTCTGCCCTCTGCCTCATGAAACACACACACACACACACACACACCCCTTTTTAAAATGTATACTGCTATAATTCATCTTATCCCTGTTCTTTTCTGTCTCTCGGCACCTCCTCCTGTTCCGTAAACACTGACTGGAAGAGATGGATGCTGTTAGTGAACCCCCATGTTCAGCTCTCAAGCCCACGATTAATGTTGTTATTCTTCCTTATTAAACTCATATGCACTTCCCTGATAGCCATCTATTCTTAACGATGACAGATTATTTATATAACAAGCAAAATTTTACACTGCCAAAATTCCAGTCATGTATGCACAGTAAACACAGGCACACGCTCGAGTGCATGTGAATATGTAGCGTGCGCTAACAACGACTAGCATTAGAAAGGCAGGTTGTGGCGAGACAGACAGCAGAGGGTGTGGCTGTTGCATACCGGCCTGCTCTCCTCTCTGCTGATGTTGGATGGTGTGAGGGTGTGGACACTCAGACATTGTTGCTCCATGTCGAAACTCCACAGCCAATGATCAGCCTCCTCACCGTGCACACACTCCTCACGCTGCCCACACCTGAGACAGAAAGAGAAAGAGAGAGGGTTAGATATGCCATATATTACTTTGTTATAGACTGTTTCTTTTGTGCTTAACTAAAGCAATTAAAGATGAATTAGTGGTGTATGTAGGGGATGTGTGTATTTATTGTGCAGTGATTACGTGAACTTGTGTGTGTGTGTGTGTGACCTCACCTCCCCTCCAGCACACACCAGCCGCAGTAAGGATCATGAGCTGAGAGACATGACTGACAGTCTACGTGCATATAACACTCTGCAACAGGCCTTTTCTCTAGCTATTCTCACACACACACACACACACACACACACACACACACACACACACACACACACACACACGCACAAAGTTAATAACATATCAGCCCTTAGTTTGATACACAAATGTGTACCTTCAGCTGCAAAAACACTCAATGAACAATTACTCAGTTTTAACAATAAACGCACCAATTCTCAGTCTTTCTCTCTCGTATATTCCAACTGTGATAAAAAGTAAAAACAAAAACAAACAAACAAACAAAATAAAAACACATACACACACAGCTGAGGAAGGGTTTCTTTTTCCAGCTGATAGAACACCAGCATTAGCTCAAAAATAACCAGCTACATTATCACTGATGGCTCTCTAACACTCAATTTTAGCATGAAGGCATTTGTAAGGAAGGGTAAACAACCAGTACTTCACTGGACCAAAGTGATGTGGGCACTGTACTGTAGAGGGCGACATTGAAACAATAAAACAGTATCCAACACAAAAGTTCTTTGAAACTGGCAAGTTTGAATCTGATCTAAGGACAGTTATCCTGCCTGAATACAGCATAAGAAAACAAATCTTCAATGAATTCTGAAGCTTGATCTGATTAGCATACGCAGCATCTTACATTCAACATGGTGTTCATGGAAGGACTTCAGCTAATAAAATTTGTTCTACATGAGTGATTGAGGCATAGTTACCATGGTGCTGGACATGATGTACAGATGCTCCTCTGATTGGTCGAGCATCAGCTCACTGCTGATTGGTATTTTAGGCTGGATGGGAATAATGGCATACTCCTCCACCTCACCATTTGGCCCCAAAAACACCTGAGTAAACACACACACACACACACACACACACACACACACACACACACACGACCTTAGAGACACAGCGAATGGCCTTCCATCAGACGCAGCATGGTTGTCGCTCTTTCTTCATGAAGAAATCTCAGACCTTCAAGACCTTTTCCAGACTGCTTCTTACATTTCCACTGTTAATATATTCAGTTTTCTTGCTAATTGCAAAGAGGGATGCAAAATACAGACATAAAATATTATTGACTAAATACCATGTGATTAGACTGCTGCTAATTGTGATTTTAATACATTTCAAGGTGTATTACTGATTATACTGACCACAATAACCTCTCTTACATCCGGTGTGGGTCAATTAACCAAAATGTCTGAGTCGGCGAGTTGTCAGAGGATTTATTTGTGCGCGTGTGATGTTATTGTATTGTTTTGGCAAATGCTGCGGCAGTATTGTTCAGCACAAGTCTTTAGCTGTGTAATGACAACTGGACGTGTGACGTGTATGAGGAAGACGGCATTAGAACACAGAAGATCATATCTACAGCCTCTTCTCCTCCAAACCAGATGTAGAATCTCATCATCTCGAGTGCATATTAGTTTGACCATAGAGCATGCATACTATGATTCATACTATGATTTATGAAATTACTGCTTTTAAAATTCCATACTTGGACCTCTGCAAGTATCCCGTACACACACAGTGCTGAG
Organism: Electrophorus electricus; assembly: GCF_041902795.1. Lineage (NCBI taxonomy): Eukaryota > Metazoa > Chordata > Actinopteri > Gymnotiformes > Gymnotidae > Electrophorus > Electrophorus electricus. The sequence goes on from NC_137503.1 coordinate 10,651,070, forward strand.
TAAACCCTTCAAACCGCAAACTGTTACAATTCAACACATCACTAAAATCACTGAGTATTACAACATGTTCATGTATACTTTATCCAAACCTAACGGACAGTGACATGGGGGGTGAAAAGAAAAAGAGAGAGAGAGAGAGAGAGAGAGAGAGAATGATGAGCATGAGGGTATAGCTGATTTATTTACAACCTCATTTACCCAGGAAAACCAGAACAGTGAATGAAATTCTTTTGCATTTGTAATGTGTGTCAGGAATATGTCTGTGTTTGCTAATACGAAATACTGCCATGCTTTATGGCCAAGTGGCTTTGCTCGGACAGTCTACCATCCCCCACTATGTCCATCATGATTCTCTCTCTCTCTCACACACACACACACACACACACACACACACAGAGTCAATATTCTTATCTGGCATGTGACATCATCCATTTTTAATAGTGTGAGGAGTCGCCATGGTGACAAAGGAACGCTGTCCCCCTGCCCCCCATAGCAATACCAGTAAGGGACATCTGCACTGTATCCATCCTACAAAAGGAACAGTCATATACACGCTACACTCTCCACTCAAACACATGCATAAGCATGATCATACACACCAGACAGAAAAACAACAGAATTCATTGCTATGGTAAAACGTGGCTGTGTTCTAATGCATATTCTATTTTTAGTCAGTAACTCCAAAGAATTTCTTCAAACTGGGGAGAAAAGCACAATACATTGTCTTTTTCTGCCATTATTTCCTCTCCCCTGACAATGCTGCCAGTGACCCTTGAAAGCGTTCATTCAAACATGTCCCCATGGCATGCAGACATCTTCAAAACACACTTTAGAGGCTGGAGTGATCCATACACACACACACACACACACACACACACACACAGCATGTGCTTCTCTGTGTGAGCCCAAAAGGCTAATTCATGAAGCAACCCAAGTGACAACCCCGTGGCTGTTTCGTCCTCTCCACCACATCAGTATACCACTGCTGCCAGTCCGACGGCAGGACTACAGAGTAAAGTGCCGCACGCCACACATCTGCTATCTAGTGTTTCATATTTTCCATGCAGGTGCCACACATGCTCAGCCTCTTTAAATGTGGCAGCTTTTACCAGGGTAATGCTGACAAAGAGTGACTTCTCCTGTTTAACCATATATGCACCACAAAACCACCCATGCTGGATCAGTGGGCCCTCCTCAAATGATCTCTTTAAAAAAGAATGGTAAGAATGCACTGAACTGTCCTGGAAGCATTAGAAGGATACTTTTGTCTATATGACGAGCCAAAAAGGAGAATTCTAAAATGATGCGTTTCTCATCCAAGTGAAAGTGAAAGCTAGCATGAGAGGAAAGTCTGGAAAGTACAGGGCAGAGCAAAGGAACACAGTCCATCTGTGAGGATACATCAGGCAATGAGACTAATAATATTTCTGGACCATCTTAGTGGGCTCAGAACAAGGTTTTCTATTCCAGACGGTCTGCGCTTTAGAGTGGGCGAAAGCCTCTTGGAAAGACTTTAGAAAGAGACAGACAGTGAGACTGTGTGTGCGTGTGAGAATTTGTAGCAGGTGGTGATTCTGAGCAGAAGTCTAGTGCGCTCTCTCTCTCTCTCTCTCTCTCTCTCTCTCTCTCTCTGTGTGTTCATTCATATACGTGTTTTTGAATTGAAAAGAAGGATAACGTATTTATACTTCAGCATGTGTGCATTATGAAGGAGAATTTGTGCCAATAAAATAACTCATCTTTGTTTAGCTGGCCATGTTTGAGATGCAACCACAATCTTCACAAACCCTTCTTCAGTTACAAGTTATAAGATCATATAACTATATAAGTTATATAACTATAAGTTATATAGTTATATAACATAATTATAAGTTATAACTATATAGAACTATACGTTCATAAACTAGTGAAGGAACATGCCTATTACAGAAACTGATACAAAACAAATTTCATGTATTGACAGACTTAAAAGGAGGAGCAGTGCACACCCAGAACTACATTGTTTAAAAGTAGCTATAAGAGAGAATCACCTTATGTAAATTGCCGTTGGAGTCTCCGAGGAAGGCGATGGTGTGCCCTGCCCTCATGCTAACAGCAACTGCAGTAAGACGAGTGGATGGGCTGTCCAGTATTGGCTCTGCCTCCACAGGCACCCGACTTGCCATTGGGCTGGGGGTATGGTCAGAACCACATGGGTAGGCATCCAGGGTGTTCTGGCAGGAGACACAGATTGAGAACAGCTGGTTGAGAGAAATCTCAGGTAGTGAAGTCAGATGCAGCTTAAGGTTCTGTGCCCTCGCCAATGACCTAAAAATAAGACCTGTAAGACACTTATTACCCACATAAAATGGAATGGTAATAAAAAAAAAAATTTTTTTTTAAAAGATTTTTTAAATGTTATCGGTAATATAAGCCTTTAATTGTGATCAGGCAAGTCAATAGAATTACCACAAAACAATTTGAGACAATTCTGCTGCTCTTCTTATTTTCCCCTTAGCTCTGGTACCACTTCTGTCTCTTTTCCCCATGCATGAAAGATTTACAGTACACGGGCAGGAGGCTGAACACAGACCTATGGCAGGCATCTGGCCTTGACATTCAAAGACTCTAAAAGCCTTTAGAGAGATTTGTTTCTGCTATTACAATCCACCAGCTGTAGGTGCAGTACTCTGGCAACAGGCCCCGCACCGCAACACATGCACTCCCTCCAAGCAATATCAGAGGCAGGTCAGACACTCAGACAAAGGGATTCATTACTGGTTATTAGAAGTTATGTGAATTCAAACTGAATACCATTTAAATGTTTTGATCGTGGTTTTATAAGCTTCTGTTCCTGTGGCTTTATGCAAGTCTGTCTTTCTAGCTTTGATTTCCTTCGATCCTCAGTGCATCTTTCCCTCATTTTCCGTCTCCGTTTCAGATACTGATGGTAGACTGTGGCACATTAGTGTGCCCCATCCCACTGAGGAAGGACACTCCTGGATATTGATTCCAGGGAAACCCCATTGAAACGTGCATAGCCCTGTCTACTCTCTGTGCCCCAGGCCAGAGGGCAGTGCTGGAAGAACAGGGGTCAATTCATGTAACATGCCCTTTAGAGGGCATCCTTAACTACACAGAGATCAATTCCCCCTGCTGAGTAGAAATCAGCGCCATCTGTCTTCCTTTACACACAACTTCCCCCCCCCCCCCCCCCCGCACCCAAAGCAACAGAGGCACCGTAAAACGAACCGTAAAACACATCCTCTCTAATCCACTTCACCCCTACTTAATTACTTTAACACTAAGAACTACTGGATTCATTACTTTTGATCAACGATGCCATTCTTTGCTGCTCAATCTACCCTGGATTTCATTCTGAAAGAGGGTCTCAATTTACTGTGAAAGGGTCACTGGAAAGAGAATACTTAGATATAGCAAATGGCTGCTTCTTTTATACTGCATCGAGAAAAAAAATCCTCTCTAATAGGTGGGGAGCTGTAAGCATCAATTTGATTAGTGCACAGTTGTTACTCACTCACCTCTGGCAGATTGGCGCAGATTGATTTGACATCATACTCAATGTAGGCCGCCTCCTGCCCGTCAGCCCGGCCCACCTTCGTGTAGCAGTGGTCGCGGGTGGCGTCGATGCGTGCGTCGATATCCTGCAGGGAGTACACGCAGAGAGCCGACTCCTCACTGGGCTTACTGGACGTGGCCGAGAACACACCCAGCAGAATGTCCTCACCTGCCTGGCTGCCCTCCAGCCCGGGCTGGCCCAGGCCCACTCGCGCTGCCTGCAAGAGGTTGTACTTTTTCCCCGCTGCCGACTGGCAGCTGAGCGGCACCTCCACGTAGGAGTAGTACGCCGCGTCCTCCAGGCAGATACGCGAGGCATACGTGCGGTACTCCCTTGCCGACGACTTCAGGTCGCGGCGGTAGAATAGGAAGTAGACATGCGAGCGGCGCGCAAAGGCCCCCACAAAGTGGTGGTCATACTCCGACAGGCGCCCGGCCACCGCCAGCTTGGCCGTCTCCTCGTACGAGAAGACAGGTTCGCTGGCTAGGTTGCGGGTGGAGATTGGCGGCTGGCTGCTGGTGTAGCCACGGCCTACGAACAGCAGTGACTTGTGGCCGACTCCCGCCTGCACCACCAGTCCCACGGTGGACACGTCTGGGTCGTTGGCGGCCACGTACTGCGTGTCGACGGGCCGCTCGGGGGCGAAGAGCACAGTGCCTACGTCCTTCAGGCTGCGCTTCTGACATGTACCCTGGTGCACGCTACCGCAGCTGATCAGCTCCCCGCTGTAGGGGTCCACCAGCAGGAGCTTGTTGTGGTTGCTAGTGAGGCGTGCCTGGGGGCAGCTGGTCTCGCTGATGGGGGGCAGGCAGTCGCGGCTGTCCGTCACAGGCCCCATCTCCGCCTCCTCCTCCAGTTGCAGGGTCGGGGAGAGCTGGAAGAGATGGTCACGTGCCCCCAAGTAGACACACCCTACTGCTGGGTCAGGGTGCAGGGCCAGGTGCTCGAAGAGCGTGTCGTTCCGCACAAACACCGGGTATCGGGCGGAGGGGGTGGAGCTCTGGGTGAGCGCACAGCAGAGCAAGACTGGGAGAAGAGCAAACAACACACGCACCATCCCGGGTGGCATAGCAACAATTCTGGAAAGGGGAGGGGTTTATGAGCAGAAAGAGAGAAAAGATAGAAAAAGAGCAAGAAAGAGAGGAAAAGACAAGGGGAGAAAGAGAGAAATAAATTAGTGAAGTGATTAGAATCACAACAAAGTGAAAAAACAAACCAAAAAAACAAAAAAAACAAACACAGTATACATCCAAGCACAAAACCATAGTCAAAGAAATTTCAGCAATGCTGTTATCATTTCAAATCAGAATGTTAAACAGCAAAGCTACGGTATCCAAAAATAGCCAGCTCCTGAGTGTTTTAACCAAACTGAGACATAATCTGTGAGCAAGTGAAGGGGTGCGAGGGAGGGAAGAGAGAGAGAGAGAGAGAGAGAGCGCGAGAGAGAGAGAGAGCGCGAGCGCAAGCAAGAGAGTGCGAGGGAGAGAGATGGAGGAAAAGACTGAATAAACAGTTGGTCATCACCTCACCATTTGTTGGGTAATTGTGTGTTAAAGGGGCATGTCCCCTCCTGAGAGATCAGCTGCTGGGTCCCACACCCACACCCACGCACATGCACAATCTCTCACTCAACCACACATCGCTATGGACTCGACCTGATAGAGACAGACAGAGACAGACAGACAGAGAGAGAACATGAAAAAATACACCAGGACAAAATGAATGATCAAAGTATCAAATGTACTTCAATAATTTTTAAATGGCAGTTCCACCAATCATTAAAAATAGCTAAATGTAAGTTCTATACACATCTGTGTGTTTCACTATCCATCCACTTCAGCAACAGATACTGGAGTCTCTTTCCCTCCCTCCCTCTCACTCGTCTCTCTCTTGGACCCCAGAATTGCTTCTCATTTGTACAGTTCTAGCCTTCATTCTCCTGTACTTCTCTACTCTCGCATTTGGAGTGCATGTATCACACCTTCATTAAAATCTGAATGGAAAATAAAGGAAAAGAGCAAGAAAATGATGAGCGTATTTATCCACAGAGACTGATAGGTTATATTAATAGATAAATTAGATTAACACATAGATTAGATAGATTAGACAAAATGAACAGATATTCAGAGATATTCAATGGGAGCAAAGTGCTCAGAGTTTCCAGAAAAACAGGACGTTTTAAAGAGAGGTCCTTCATCATCAGTGCAAGCAAAGTGCAGATGAAGGACCTCTGTATGAAACATCCTGTTTCTCGGGAAACTGCGTACTCTACATATGTGGGATATATAAATATAAAATAGCTAAAGAAAAAAAATAATAATAATAATTTTATAAATAAATAAATAAAAGATTAAATATACTGGGCAGACCACATCAAACTTCATGAGGCATCTAAAAACACACCCGGAGAGGTTTGTTTAGTTTACACTAGACGTTTACAATAATTCCAGCTAAATATATCGTTAAATATATCGTTTCAATCTCCTTACCCATCTCCTTTACATAGTTATTATACATGTTTATCTGCTGGTTCAAAAAATACAACAGAGGAAATTCTAGAGTGATCAGTGACAGTAGCTCAGGCAGTCAGAGCAGTGTTTTGCCTCGTCTTGTTCCTCAGAACAAATATGTAACTATACAACTATATAGCCAGATTCATCCCAGGCATAAAGCCATTACAGAAGCAATGAAAATCTCAATTTCCTGCAACCTTCTCTTGTCCCTATTAAAGATGTTTTAGAAGTTATATGTCTCTTGTGGAGGAAAAATATTGCCCAGCGAGTTGGAATATAGTGACAAGGCATGTTAATGTTCTAGTGTTAAAGGAAAAGGCCATCATAAAGTCCAGTTTAGAGAAGGCAGACTATCAGTGCCTGTAGACATCCGGACTGACAAGGCGGATTTTTTAGGTGTGACTTTTATGGAGTTGGAAAAGACATGCCCCAGGATGCAGTCTGTTCTGTTACTGGGTCCCACACTGGAGAAAGAATCAGTGACAAGTTTGAACAGATCTGTGATAACTGGCATAAAGCATATAACAGGCTTTAGAATAGAATGTCCCTATTTATGTATTTGATTTATTGTCATATTGCTTTATAGATAACTACAGTGTTTTATTTCTGCATTCAGTCCTTGGAGAGATGGAACAAGCCCTACATGCTAAAAGTAGCAAAGGAGAAGATGAGCAGGAACCAAAAGCTACGCCTTTAAGCTACAAGAAAAAGAGAGAGAGGAAAAAGCAAAGTAGTGCTTTATCTGAACCGAATTCTTACATCACAGCAACATCTGAAACCAATTAAATTAACAGTTTGGAATTTTGAAGAAGCCACACAAAGACTTTTGTATCAGGTGTTCATGAAGATTTTGGAAGTTCCTGCAACCAGTGCACCAGTTCCGAGGGTGTTTAGTCATGGGGGCTTTATAATGCGCCCTCTTTGGGCCAGACTGAGTACAAAGACACTCTCAAGTTTTATCATCTTAAAATGTAATAGCAGTGCTCTGTAAACATTAAGACACATATATCGTCGATATGGTCAGAATATTACTCATTGTAGGTGGTATGCCACCTGACGTTTAAGTTATCAACCAAGCTTTGTGAGAATATAACCAACAATAGTTTGTTTTCACTTTACAAAACAAGGCTTCTAGTTTGCTCTGTTTGAGACCTGCTGCATTTCATTGTTATTTTTTCAGATAGAAAGAAAAATGTTTAAGAGGTCAAGACTAAATGGAGACTTTGTGAGAGTAAAAACTGTAAGGAAATGTGCAGGATCTAAACAAATATAAAGTGTTGAACTTACAGTATAAACAAACAAACAAACAAACAAATACATACATACAGTTGTATTTTGCACACAAAATTAATCTGTTGTTTTTTATTCTGAAAACCTCCAGGCCTCTGGTAGAAGGCCTGTGTGCAAGGAAAAAGATATGATCACCCATTTGAAGGGTGAGACAGGAATGAATTTATTTTTATGCTACACTTACTATATACGCTTTGTGTATAATATATTTACCTGAGACTTGCCTCCATCCTAAAGGCTCATGACCTGACTTGTATTTTGTAACGTGTGAACATCTAAGTCAAGTCACAAGTCTTTAGGATAGATTCTCTGATTTTATATATGTGCGCATGCATGCACGCACGTGGGTGCGCGCGTGCGTGTGCGCGCGTGCCGGTGTGTGTGTGTGTGCGCGTGTGTGTGTATGTGCGCACACGTGTGCGGTGTATGTGTGTGTGTGCGTGCGCACGCGTGTGTGTGTGTGTGTGTGTGTCTGTGTGCGTGTGTGTCTGTGTGTGCGCGCGCGTGTATGTGTGTGTGTGTGTGCGCGTGTGTGTGTATGTGCGCGCGCGTGTATGTGTGCGTGCGTGTGTGTGCGCGCGCGCGTGTATGTCTGTGCGCGCGCGTGTGTATGTGCGTGTGTATGTGGAGTCTGTAGTTGCTATTGTTTAATATGAGGACAAGAGCTGTGCTAGTGAAAGACAAACATGACATTACGAGATTGAGAAACGAGAACAGAACCATCAGAGACAGAGACATCGGCCAAACCTTGGGATTACCAAAATCAACTGTGTGGAATATTATTAAGAAGAAAGAACACACTGGTGAGCTCAGTAATTGCAAAGGAACTGGAAGGTTAAGGATGACCTCTGCTGTAAAGCAAAAATCCTCACTTGTCTGTCCGATAGATCAGAAAGAGCCTTCAGTTGGCAGGTGTCCATTTGTCAGAGACTACCATCCACAGAAGACTCCGTGAACAGAAATGCAGAGGCTGCATTGCAATATGCAAACCAGTTTGCCAGAAAATTTGAATTGCCAGATTACAGTTTGCAAAAAAGTACATAAAAGAGCCTGCAAAATTCTGGAAAATGGTCTTGTGGACAGATGAGGCCATGATTAACCTGCATCAGAGTGATAGCAAGAGCCAAGCGTGGAGGCAAAAAGGAACTGCCCACAATCCAAAGCATACCACCTTATCTGTGAAACATGGTGGGGGTGTAAAATAGCATTAAAGTGTGGAATGTGTATTTTAAATCACATTTGATTGGTTTGATTTTAAATTTTAAGGGGAAATCAAGGAAACATGTCTTTGTCCCAATCATTATGGAGCATGCTGTTTTTTATTCAGCTTCCATCAGTGAAAGAAAACTAATAAGCACCGTTATCCTTCCCCTTAAGACCTTAACTCATACCTGGATGCAAATCCATCACTGCTTCTATGGCAACGTTGTTTTCCTGTATCTTAAGCAGAAGGCCACAGCCTTAGAGCCTAATGGCACTGGGAAGTTCAAACCTCTGGAAGCATTTTGACCAATGACCTTCTGTTTGGAAATGAAGGCTGTTATCAGGATGACGAGGCATGGCAGACAGGTCAATCGGGCTTCAAGACCAGAGAGAAAGTAGAGCTAGTGAGAGAGAAACAGAAGGAAAAGGCAAGAGAGTGTTAGGAGAGTGAGTGAAGGAGACACAGTGAGACAGAGAGGGAGAGAGAGTCAGAGTTGAGCGTTCACTGTGAAGAGAGCGCGGCCCCAGCAGCTGGAACGAGCAGCGTCTCTGACGGAGAGAGTTCCGGAGAGGAGGGAAAGACTGGCTCCTCTGTGTATTGGCATGCTTTCCTATGTTGAGTTTTCACAATGTCACCCATATCCCCAACACGGGTCAAGCCAGATTTGGCAGCTGCCTCGCCCAGTTGTCACTTTCAATGACTACAATAAAGTTTGGACCCAGTCACGCCATTTTAGGAGTCCAAGAGCAAGAACAGGCAGAGCTGTCGCCAGAACTGTGCTCGGCAGGGAACGGCACTTAGATCTGGATGTGGAAACGAGGTGCGAATTGGGAGGCAGGGAGTAAAGAGAAAGACAGAGAGACGGAGTGAAAAATCTCCTAGGTAAAAAGAAGGCATGTCCAATTCGTTACACATTAAATCAAAATAACAATTCAGGCCACACCAATTACTCACTCAAAAAAGTTAGAAGTTAGTAGCCTTATTCCTGCTACCCAGCCATTGATCCATGCCACAGTTCAATGTACTGATATTACTACTCAACAAACCACAGGAATACGTGCTCCCTGACAAATCCCAGTCATTTTTACTGAGTTGTATGACCAATCATGAGCATAATCATGGTCCGACAGGTGACAAAAAATTATGACCAAGTTCATATAACAGAGAACACTATTACTGACAATTAAAAATCACATTCATGGTGATAGACAGTCATGAATATTAATTTTAATAATCCAGTTACACTGGCAGAAACAGATTGAAAATTCCAAAAAGAAAAACAACAAAAGCGTGAATATGAGACCTTAACACTGTTTACCTGCTACGTTTCCCTTTCAGAAACCAAACTGCCTGTTTGCCAAGGGTGAGGTGTGTGGAAGTGTGGCTATGTGCACGTGTCAGCAGAGAACAGCAACGATCGGACTGTTCCTTGCTCCTTTCCTGTGCTTTATGAACAGTAAAAGGAGGGAACAGCTCAAATCATTGTTTCAGATCATCCCTGGGAAAGATTCTTTTTGCAGTTCTCACTCTCAGTTTTCAGAGGTGGGGGGGGGGGGAAAAGAATGAACAACAGGTTCTGTCATTTCAAAACTGAAGCTCTACACGCAGCCTTGATTACCAGAACCTGCTCACTTGAGCAAAGGCCAGGTGGAACCTGGACGTGAATGTGAAATGGAGGGTAGGAGAGCTCCAAACTGCTTGTGGAGCTCCATTAGCACAGTGCAGGCAGTAGAGACTACCCACTCAGAGAGACAGCCAGCAATTCAGCCAGCAAAAGAAAAGGGAGGGAGGGAGCGAGAAAGATGACCTGATGGAATGTAACTAATGACGAGAAGGGCAAAACTGTGTGTGGGATGTGCGTTTTTCTTCTTTTTTTGGGGGGGGATGGGGGATGTAAATGTTAATTACAGAATTCAGCCTGAACATCCAGTTCTTGGCTCCACCACCTACACGCTCCCTCATTACTGCACTCTTAAGGAAAATGACACAATGACATTCCAGCTTTCTAACTAGGTGAAGTCTAAATAACACAGACACTCACACATGCATGCACACACAGAGCAGGACATTAAAACGGGAGGGGTGTTTACACTGAAGCATGAAATCATCACTATTTGGATGACACAAATGTATGCACGCACGCGCACACAGACACAAACCAGGGTGGCAGTAAGGAGGTAACGTGCAAAGTCCATTATAAGTCATAGTCTGTATATCAAGGCCTGTTGAACCCATAACATACAAGGCTTCTAAAGCCACAGGAACACATGAACCCAAGGTCATACATTCACGCTAACAAGTCTTGGGGAACACAAGTCCTGTCTCATACTGTAAAAATCAGCACATTAGAAGACTCATAGGTTGGATGCCACATATATGAGTCATTCTGGATATATATAGGCTTGGACAACTACATGACAGTGCACTTTATTGCAATGTATACACCAGTTAATAGAGTACATATAATACAACTGAATTTTGAATCACCCAGATTACATAACTGTATGAAGCAGACTAAAACAAAACAAGTGAATAACTTTGTGAAAACTAAATTTGCTTCTGAGCATGATGTGCTCATAGAAGGCCAACTATCTGCTTTTTGGAGTTTATTTATAGTTAACTTCTGCATGAGCACCACACAAGCACTCACATTCCTCTATGGCTGATAAGCCTATGAATGATAGGGGATATGTGTGTGTGTGTGTGTGTGTGTGTGTGTGTGTGTGTGTGTGTGTGTGTGAGTGAGAGAGAGAGAGAGAGAGAGAGAGAGAGAAGGAGAGATGGATAAGCAGCAACATTTTTTAGTGATATGCTTCTTTTCTCAGAATAAAATCAATTACTCTCCAAAGACAACAAAATACAACCAACTGGCATTTGTTTTCATGACCCGAGAGCTGTCTGACTGCCGTGGAACTGACCTGAGAGAGCTGTCCAACATCTCTGCCGGCTGCTCTCTTGCCAAATGTCAATAAGGAACTCATGATGGCCATATGCATAACAAATAATACATTAATGGAATAAACCCCTGCTATATGTCACAGCTGAACATATGTGATCCTGTCGACAACTCTGAGGACTCCTCTTACTACTGCTGAGAAGTCACAGCAAGGTGAGAATGTTTGGCCATGTAAACATATGTTTCATCACCAAACAGAGACAAGGTGTCAGTCCCAGACCCATAATTTACACAGTAGACAGAGGTGTCCACCTGCACCCTTCTAAGGCCAGGCAGATTTAAAGGGCTAAAAACAGACATATCTACGCCGTCTAGCCATCACTGATCTGTTCCTGACCATGGCGGGGGGGGGGGGGGGGGGGGGGGGTAAAGGGATGTGGTATGTACCAAGTGTCTAATTTTAAAAAGAAGGGGGGAGGGGGAGATGTAGTGCTCATCTCAGGTCAGACCAGACGTTCAGGGTGGTTTTTGAGATAAAGGATCAGTGCAGGGAGAGAGCATAGGAATCTCTACCTCCTGCCACAGAGTATGTGGATCTCTCTCACACTTTCACACGCATATGCACACACGCACAGTCCACTCATTACTCCATAAAATTTGACAAACACTACTGGAGGTAGTAGAGACAACACATAGGCCAGATGGTGTGCATTGTATGTGGAAAGAACAGTACCCTCTTTCTCTGCGCCAGCCCTAAACATGACCACAGAGATGACCTCTGACCTCTGGAGACTGTCCTCCCTCCTACCCCAAATGGAACTCATTATTCAGTTCCTGACCCCATCAGAGTTCAGCAGAGCTGGATGCTCCCCAAAAGAGCTGGATACTCCTCATCAGCAAACTGATGCAGGACCAGTTGGTTCTGGTCATTTGCAAATATTAACTTCCATTACACAAACAGCTTGACTGTTCCAAATATTGATGCCTATCAAAGTACCACCAGCGACCTCTACCAAAAGAAGCTGATTTAGTGCTTGAGCTGACGGACATGGGAGAGCAGGAAGATGACCCTTCGCGACCCGATGGCCTGAGTGAGTTGCAGGAAAAGGGCCAAGACTTTCCTGTACAAAAGAACAAGGTTCGTGCAGGCTGGTCCACATGCAGAAGCCCCGAGGCATGTACACACACACACACAGGCATGCGAACACAGATGCACGTTTTAGGATGAAAGGAGTGTATTGTCTCCCGACTGCAGAGACTTAGAATAGCCAGTTCTGCTTTAGGCCTTTAAAAGCATGTGGCTTTGCAGGGCTCTAGCCATTGAAAAATATGCTCCGTCACTGCTTGTCTCTGCTTAAATCTCTCAACACACACACACACACACACACACACACACACACACACACACACACACACACACACACACACACACACACACACACACACACACACACACACACACACACACACACACACACACACACACACACGGCTGATTGCTGTGTTAATGGAGCGGAGCATGGGAAATTACGGTCCAACTTGATGGCATGTTGTGTGGAGCAGAGGCTCCAAACTCCCACTAGACTGACTCCCCTCCCTCTCTTTTAGTCATAAAAATAATGCACATAGAAAGAGAATAAGAAGGAGTGTGTGTGTGTGTGTGTGTGGCAGTCCTGTATCCATGCTGAAATTATACCCTTTTTTTTGTTGTTGTTGTTTGTTTGTTTGTATATATCTTGGTCAGAAGACATCATTCTGAAATATTTGCAGTTTAACCCTAAGAATGCATAACAGCTCCTGCCAGACAACTGGAAAATGTGTCTTCTGACAAAGAGTCAAAGCAACATCAGAGCTGCTCCCATAATCACACGCAGCATGTCAGTATACACTCAGTGAGTGTTCCTATAGAATAACATTTCACCTTACAGGAGTATAAGTTCTCCAGGGAAAGGTTTTAATGTATACCATGATAATGTATACCTAAATCTATGGTTCTAAAGTTTTTTGCCAAGGAGCACAGAGTCCAGTTACAGTTATTTTGATTCGACGTTGGACAGTCATATCGAGGGACACCCATCATTTGTATAGTTTCAATATTAAATCTTAACTAAATTAAAATAAGATTAAATCATCTAATGTTTGAGAATTAACACAAATTAATATGATCCAATGAATGAATGAGAGAGAGAGAGAGACGCACACACTATGGTAGTTAGCTAAGCTACACATTCCATTAGCTAGCTAGCTAACTTACAAATACTAACTAGCTACTTTCGAGTTCCGTATGCTATTTTTAACGTATTGACACTCAAATGATTTAGCTAGAGTTCTTTCTTTAGCGGATATTTAGATATATGTTAATGTGCGTTGGACCGGATAATTTTCTCGTCATGCTCCGTCAAAACGGCAGCATACGAGTTTTCCAGTTCCAGTCACCTCTGAACACGTTTGTATTCACCTTTAACGGACATTCGGTAAACATCTTACTCGGGTCGAAATATACAACCCTGCCTTAATCCATAAATTTGGACCTCGATCAAGCACTTGTAAATGATTTGTTGTGCAACTTTAGATAGGCTCTATACAGTATATAGAAGGGTATGAATACTAAAGGGAACTAATTTCAATGATTTTTAGAAGAAACAGGCATTGGGTGAGAGATTGTAATATGGGTTGATGAAGAAAAAACATCACAGGGCGAAAGAGCTTCCGTCTGCATGTTTATGCACCAGGGCATACATTAAATCTTTCAGAGTTCTTAAACAAAGAACGTCTTGCTTTCATGTTGATGAGACGGGTTTAAACAGAGCCGTGATCAAAGAAAAGCGCCCATAGGTTGAGAGAGGGAAGCGAGGTGGGGGGGAGGAGTGTGATACACTTCGAAACTTGCTTCCAGGCAAACAAAATCCCCAGTGGTTTTCTGCCTGAATGGAGTCCTAAAACTAACCAACTGTATATAATTACACCACACACACCCACGCACGCACCCCACCTGTATTGTATGACCTTATGTCGTTGCTTTCAGCCCTGATTCTGGACAGTAAAACAAGTCTCGTCTTTGTGCAGTGTATGCACGTGTGTGTGTGCCTGCATGTGTTTAGCCATAATGAACACTACCTGTAGGTAGTTAGTTTCTTTGGGTGTGGGTGGTAGCTTTGCAGTTCATGAATTTTGGGAATTCCCTCCAATGGCTGGAAAGGGCTACAGAGCTGGAGTGCAGATGTTCTGGCTTTGGTGATCCCAAAGCACCTGACTTTCCATTTCTTTCCTGGGAAAGAAAGGTGGGGGGGGGGGGGGGGGGGGGGGGAATCAGACATTTTACAGCATTACAAAGAGGAAGGAGAAAGCAAACTATGCTAGGCAGAGCCTAAGCTTACTAGTGCCATATGGTTCACACATACGCAGACCTACAGTGCCTCCCATAACACACTGCCTGGACACAACCAAGACAGAACACACATGCACAAAACATGAACCCGAGTAAGAGTGATGTGTGGAAGAGGAACAGAACATCTTAGTATTATTGACACAAAGGAGGAGATAAGGATAGAAGAAGGGAAAAGAGGAAGAGAAGAATAGGACAGGAGAGAAGAAGAAAAATCAGAAACAGAAGAGAGAAGACAAGGAGAGAAGAGAGAACAGGACAAGAGACAGACGAGAGGCAGAGCTCAGCCACGCTCTCTCTCTCACACATGCGCACACCCACCCCTGGGCCACACTTCACTGCACTCGCTCAGGGCTGTGGCACTCTCACATTTCACTTCCGAGGAAAGAGCAGGAGAAAGCGGAGGTGAAGAAAAACAAACCCCTACGGCACGTTATTAACACACTAGCGGGGCTTAATGCGGCGTGTCCGGCTCACGGTTGCCATCCGCACAGACCACCCTGCTCCCTGGGACCGAGGACCTCTGTGTAGTCCGCAGCTGGGCACAAACCATTTAACATCCCTACAGCTATGGAGAGGGGCAGTGTGGGGCACTATGCAGCTTTGTTTACATGCGGATTTAATGCAAAATCAAACGTCCTGTAATTGTAGGTCTGCGCAATGTAAAAACAAGCATATGATTCAAATGAGAAAATGAAAGGGTTGAAAACAAATGCAGTTAATTGAGATGTTGACATTTACATTTCAACATGGCACTACAGACGTCAGAAGACTGGACATCACTCCTGTTACACTAGCTGCGGGCCACTCAAAACACATCGCGTCCTGAACACCACAGCACACGGCCCCGCCAACAGCACCTCCATCATAAGGGGCCGGGGAATGGAAATCTGCATTTTGATATTTTTGACTCAACATGTAAACGGTGGGGAAAAGAGATGGAAGTCCAGGGACATGGGATTAGCTGCCATTCCACATTATTCTTAGAAATTAAACCCATTTCTGACAATCCTTCAGAAAGCAAATAGAAATTGACCTATTTTTTTGGCCCTATTGCAATAGCATAAAAAAGGAAAGTTTGTGACGATGGTGATACTTAAAAATTAAAAGTTCACTTACACCTCCCTCTCAATCCACTACAGAATGCTAGGATATGAAGTCAAGCTCTTATGCAGAGGTTAAAGAGTTTATCAGACCTCCCTCTTAAGACTAAGCAGTGTTTGACGCTTGTGTGTGTGTCTGTGTGTGTCTTGGGGGGGGGGGGTTAGGGAAAGAGATTACATTAAAAGGTCAGTCTAGCTTCATGTTGAGAGTCATGGTGAATTATGCATGGATAGGTATGTGGGTCTATCACACAGACACACACAAACTGATTTTCTGCTCGGAGGAATTTAAAGGCCGGGAGTAAGAAATGTGATATCAACTAACTAATTAACATAACTACATTACACATTCTCCAGGGCTCCTGAGTTACCCAACAGGGTAAAGAGCGATTGCACTAGCATTGCCAGTTCACTGGTTCAAGCCCAGCCATCCAGAGTCTGGAGTCCAAGATGGCAAGACTGATCTCTGGGAAGACACTGTCCCCTGAAAATCATAGCAACACTAGCCAATCCTGGATGCAGCTGCCATATTGACATGAAATGACAAAATGAAAAATAGGGTGAAATTGGAGGGTTTTTTTGTTGGGTTTTTTTTACACAAATTTTCCTAGATATTTCATAGGTGTAGTCTGAGTGTTGGTGAGTGGATGTGGATGAAGCTCCCTGTGGGGGTTCCTGACTCTGACCTGTGAGATACTCGTCACTCTCAGAGCTGTCTCTCACTGGGCCCTTGACAACCTCCTGCCCCCACACACAGGGGCAACTGGCCTGCCTTACTGTGTGTGTGTGTGTGTGTGTGTGTGTGTGTGTGTGTTCATACTCCTGCACTGTTACTGCCTTATTTTAGACACCTACAAATAGTCAGAGGCAACATGTCAGAATGTAAATGTCTCATCAAATCAATTTCAAATGTCAAATCTAAGTAATTGAGGCTCTTCATACATGCATTTTGCCAAAGGACTTAAATGGAGCACTTGCGTCTCCCCGCCCCTCCACAACACACACACGGAGGTGTTAATCACAGCTGCATGCTCGGACGTGGGTGGGGCTGTGTCCTTCACACCACCTGTCTGTACCTCCCATTTCCTCTTTGTTTTTATCTCTCCATCTAAACACACTCATTCTCTGTGTCTTTGCTCCAAGAGGGACAATGACAAATGTCTCTCTCTTGCTCTCTTCTGCTCGCTCACTCTTGCCTGCTCATTCACTCACTCTCTCGCTCCCTCATAAACCGTTCTGTAAAAGCTTCTCAGCAATGCTTGACATTCAGACTCTGACTCTAGTTCAATGCTTCATCCCCCCTCTCCTGAGTGCAGAGAACGGTTACATAGTGCATACAAAACTCGCCCTACAGGGGACGCACACACGCACACACGCACGCACGCACACACGCACGCACACACGCACGCACGCACGCACGCACACACGCACGCACACACGCACGCACACACACACATGCCAGTTTCAATACACAGACACTTAAAAAGGCCTGTGTTTAAACCACAGATGAATGGGGTGTGGTTAGTGAGGCTCAGGTGATGCTTGCCTCCTGTACTTTGGCCCCTGTGCTGGGGGGGAAGTCGAGGCTCTAATGCAGTCCAGTCTTTGTTATGGGAAAGGCTATGAGGTCTTACAGCCACCATCACATTACATACCTGAGCAGGAAGGCCATTACAGGGACTACTCAGCTTTCACCAAATGAACGAAGTCAGTTACTTAGTCATATGTAGACATACAACAGAACCCATTTACTATGCATATGCGCTCAGCCCCACACCCACAAAACACCAAACTCTGGTCACAATCCTCAGTTACATCTCACACTCCCTCTAGAAGAGCGTCATCCATCAGCTGCTGCCTGTCTGCACACTTCAAACCACACATGTCAGCACAGGGGCCCAATTGTTCTCTCACATACACACTAAATAAAAAAGACAACGTGAGGGTCTGATATTCCTGCACCATGCAGCTGAGAATAGGTAGACCACTTCCATTTAGAGCCCAATTAATTAGAGTACATAATCATTCTTTTTTTAAAAAACCCAGTAAGTAACTGTCGTGTGGCTGGATTATCAGCAATTTACTTGGAGTGTATGCACCTCATCTCAAACATACATGTTCAATGGGGTTTATGGGGACTAAGGTAGGGACTAGGAAATACTGTAGTTTAGTAGAAATACTACCCCCCCCCCACCCCTCCACCAGGACAACAGATCTGAAAGGGTTAAAATATATAGCATATTAATCTCACATTGACAACTGCAAGGAAATCCTTTAGGACCAGCAGCCACAAACTCATAAAAGCAACCCATCTCCTGTCGACTGATTAACACCAGAGGGATTCCCCCTGCCATCTGTGCATTAATGGTCTGCCCCATGCATGCTCTAGGGAGCAGCAAACCATGGACTAAGCTACTCTAGGGACAAAGGGGGTAGGACAGAACGAAATGACGAATGCCCTGTCTAACAGTTGGGTCCCATCAAAAGTCAAGATTCCCCCAATGAGGAGAAATGAGGACTTGTGATGGGGGAGGAAGGAGGGTTTGCCCTAATTTATAATACAATCCTCTGCCATCTCCCCAATCACCTTTCCCACAGAGAACAAATGGGCCAATCTGCCGGGCCTCTCCCTCTCACACACACACACACACACACACACGCAAAAGACACAGTCAGGCTCTGCTAGCTCTCCAGTAGAGACATACACACTGGAGCACACACTGTGAACTCAAAACTACACGCTCTTTTTTTTGCCCAACCACACACGCATGCAAACCGAATGAGTAATTGAATCGAGACCGCAAATAAAAAGGAGGAAATCTACCTTAAGAAATTAACAGCCAGCATCTCAAACAAAACAACAAAGGAAACAATGAGCGTCTACACATTCACCAAAAAAAAAAAAAAACTCTAACCACCCCTAAACCATGCAGAGGGCTGTCTGTCAACATGCATCTCACTAGCGAATAAATGAGCTTCTGTGTTTCTCACGCTCCCTCTCTCTTTTTGGGTCATTCCACGAGAGCAAACATTGACTCGTTCTCCCATTTCCTGCCCTCCTAATCAAGCCTGACCTATTATTATACCACACCCAAAAAAGACACATCAATACCAGGGAGGGCAAGCACCAGCACACACTACATATTTATCCAGAGTGCATCATCGTCTAGGTAGACTGGAGACACGTGCAGTCATGACTAAAGATGCTTATATCCCTCATACTTGGCACTGTGAAATTGACTAGGGGTTGAAACATAAAACAAACAAAAGGTAGAATACACAAAGTGCACACAACCTGCCCCTCATATGCTTTTGAAGACATGCAGACTCCTCTGTGGTTTGACTCTTATTCTGGTTCAGGCAGCCAGCAGGCTGTGAGTGTACACAGCATAATGCTGTTTGGGTGAGACCCCCTGAATCCCACCCCCCTTATCTAGTCTGCTCGCTCGCCAAATGACCCCCACTCTAATATACAGGAGCGCTCATCTATCTTCCCTTATCCCATTTATTTTATCTTCTCATCTTCATATATCTTGTCAGATATAATACATCCACGCAAGCGCCTTTGCTCCATCTATTTGTGTACTGGCCAACACTGGACGGAGGCTGGGGCAGTGATTGCACTGTCGCCTGGCTGAAGGCAAGAGGCTACTCGGAGGCTCCTAAGAAAGACTTTAATTGGAAAGGCTACAGCAGACAGCTTCCCAGGGCGAGAGGACAGGTCCCAATTTGTCAGCCCAATGGCACACGGGGCAGGGTGCAGGAGGGACCAGACACTCCCCTGAGCCCTGGGGGATGGGTCCCGGAACTGTCAAGCACGCCCATCCTCACACAAGCACACACCTGACAGCAATCTGCATCGCTGATCAGATCAGGTCAGTGTGCGTTAATGGATTTTTACTATGCGCCCTGTGTTATTCCTGCTGTCTCTCAGCAAAGGGGAAGGCTGAGCTTGAGGGAGAAGGGCAACAATAGAGTTAGACAGGGAGAGAAATGGAGGGGGAGGGAGAGACGTCCTGAGGGAACACTACACATGCCGAAGAAAACCAAATCACACCTGAGCTTCTCCTCCCTTTAAAATAAATAAGGTGGCCTTCAATGGCTGTCCACATCTACACACCACACTGAATCTCAGCATGGTCCAGTTCCCTTATACATTTTAAGCTGTTTATTGTTAACAAGGTCTAACAGCTGATTCTGAGGCCAGATGAAGCACTTAAAAATCAGCCCTGATGAAAAACCCTCCTCCTGTGCTTTGTCTGAGAGGTAGGTCTAGAAGAATACACACAGTGGGTTAAAGAACGTACAACCCAGTGCTTTTGTGATCAGCACAAAAGACCTGGGGAAAACTTGAACTGCACTGGAAGCAAGAGGTCCACACCCCCGTATACAAACATGTGGATGAATGCACAAATAAAAGCTTACAGACACTGCATGAAGAAAAGCCAGCATTACTAATCTGAATCAGTCTGCTCCATACGTTTAATCACCCATTTTTCAACAGAGGGGCCTTGCTAAATGGTACCCTATTTGTGATCTTAGAACCCAGTTAAACTGTAGATCCAAATTTATTTGGCTATATAAGACTTTCACTCTCAAACAAATATTGTTTATCTCCATTACATAAAAAGCAGGACTCAACAATTAACAACAGTCAAATTATGAGAGGCCTTTAGCTCACAAGGGACAAGAAACACAAATGCGCATGTAGGCATACACACACACACCCACACCCACACCATTCTTAAAATGATCCACCTTAATAAAATGGAGGGCTGCCCTCTACAGATCCCCTTGAAAATCTGATCTAATAGACATGGACGTGAATCAGACTCAGCATAAACAGATGAATAAAAATGAATGGTGGTGTGTGCCTTTGTTTTGTATAAAAGCTCTTACAGCTCATTAGAATGCAGGACAATAAACGTAATTCCAGACATCAGTGATCATAAAAGAGAGAAGAGACTGAGGTGACATTGGAAGAGACATGATGCTTAACAATAGCAACACAAGTTGTACCTTTTAGCTCAACTATACCTCCACTCCCAATTTATCCGTTGCCCCTCCCTTGCGCTCCCCTCTCTATTTACCCATGCCTTGCCCTCAGTTCATCTTTGCCTCCTTTTGTGGCTCCCTCTCAATTTAACTGTGCCTCCATCTAAGCCACTGGCCTCAAAATCCTGTTCCTCATCCGCGCAAACGCCGAATTTCCACATCTCTTATTCCATCCGTCTTCCTTTATTCAGCCCTCTCTCTGGCGCTCCTTGCTTCCAATCAGAGAGGGCGCGGTCTGTGCTCTGACTGCTAAAACAGGACGTGACTCAAGAGCAAAGGACAACAAGATGATGTATGAGATGATGTGATTACAACTGTCATGTTCCTTCCACACAACTCATAATCCAAGGGGGAAAGTCACCTTGGCTTTATGGACAACACCAAAGGCAGGTGACGAGGACAGGTGTGTGAGGTCACAGAGCGCACAGACACACCGCTGTTTGAAGTTCTCTTCCTCAGCGTAGGAAAGCACTCAGATTCTATATCCCACACACACACAAAGAAAATTCAGACAGAATCATGCCTGCTTAACAGAGTAGCACATACTGCCATTATGTGGTGCCTGGTTTGATCCCACTGATTACTCACTGAGGACCTGATTAAATTAAGCCTGTTACTCTCAGACGCTCAGGTTAATCCACTCCAGACTGGGTGTGCATGTGTGGCTACATGCTCAAGGCCTTTAGGCAGGTCCTGGACAGCTCTGTCTGCCCGCGAGGCTCAAGGCAATACGATCCCTCCGACAACAGATATGAGTGTCAGTGAACAGAACAGCCCCAAACATCATGCAGAGCTGCACAAAACAACCCTTCTCGCAAGCTGCATTTCGTGGCGGCAGCGCAGGGTTTCTGTCAAACCCAAATCCCTTCTCCTTCCTCCCGGCCTTTCAGGGTGTGTGCAGCGACCGGCGATCATATTACAGGGGCTGCCAGGTTTTATACAGGTGCAGACGAGCAGCTTAGAGAGGGCTGGACTGACGATGGAGCCACTCATCCAGCCTCTCTTCCATTGCAAATAAAACTCCAGGTTCACTTCCACACACATATGCACAAATGGTTCCCACGAAGCTCCCTTCTACTCTGCAATATAATGCCCATGTGCTGAAGCCAATTCCAGCTGTGTGTGTGTGAGCATATGCGCATGTGCTTGTGCGAGCCATACATGTGTTTATGCACAAACAAGACTTGGTGTGTATGCAGCACTGTACTTTTATAAGCGTGTGTGTGCGCGCACGCATGTACGCGTGTGTGTTTACTCAGCCATCTCACACACGTGAGCTAACACACGGAGACAGGGCAGAGAGGCTCGCCGTGGTTTATGGAAACCTGGTGTACAGTAGCTCCCCCATGGCTCAGCAGCACACACACCCACACACACGCAGCCCCACACACCCACAGCAATCACACACCAAAACTGTCATCACTGGAATCATATATAAAGTGCAACTACTAATTTTGCTATATCAAGTCTGTTTGATCCCATACTTCATGCTTAGTAAAGAAAGGGAGCTGCCCCTTACAACAACTTAACTAATATGTTCCAGATCACCGTCTCGTAAAACGCAGAGCAACAATAAGCCATGCTGCTGCGTCACAGAGCCGCAGGCTCCTACATGTACTACAGTCTGTCTGTCTGTGTGTGTGTGTGTGTGTGTGTTGCCTGCCACGTGTATTAAACGCTCATAGACAGACCCTAGTTAATGTTCTACCAGTACAGAAGAAGAATGATAATCATTTGATAGGAATTTGATTGTAGAAAGTCATCCAGGCAATCCTGCCTGAAAGCAATGACCTTCCTAAAAACAACAAACCACTGGTGAACACCACACAACCGTCTGCTCCACATTCTCCCACACAGCCAAGCCAGCAAAGTGAGTGAGTGAGAAAGAGAGAGACTCAAAGAGACAGAGAGAGGGAGTGCTAATCAACTGTATTCTCAAATTTCCTAATGTAATCAAAACATGGCGTAGTTTGCATGTATGTGTATTTGCATGTAAGGCGCAAGTCTGTGTGCGTATACATATGTTGAGAAGTTTAGGGCAAGACTAAAACATGGTGGCACACAAGGGGAAAGGGAGGGGTGTTGTTCAAAAGACAGGAAATTTGAAAACATATGGACAAATGCCACTGTTTGAAGGCTGCCATGTGTCTTCTCTCTGGTGTAAGTAAACACAGGCCTCTACTCTATGAATAGGTCTTGAAGAGTATAGGTTTGCGCGGTTAGAGAAGCACAGCCATGGCCTAGTGTCTCTCTCTCTCTCTCTTTCTCTCTCTGTGTGTGTGTGAGAGAGAGAGAGAGAGAGAGAGTGTGTGTCTTGGCTTATTATGGGGTCCAAAGTGCTCTGTGATAGCTTCTCAGATACATATGGAGCCTAGCTTTTGACGAGGCAATTCCCTGTAAAATTGTTTTGAATAATTCTAGGATCTCTGCTTCCTGGAACCAGTATATCACCTGGCAGCTCCTTTTACATACCATGCTACCCTGTCAGTGACCAGTAAACATCATGTTCAAAGCCCTTGTTCTGACTGTTTTTGAAAGGAAAGAAAGTCAACTGACCTGAGCACACATAAAAAGGGGAAATCAACGTAATCTTTAGCACTATGCTAAAGTCTGTAGCCATCACTGACCTTGAAAACTAAGGTGTGGTACTAACTGAAAACAACGGGAAAGGAGTTAACCCAACCTCAGTGTGTGACTTCACATTTTAAATGGCAGGAGAGAAATGAAGCAGAACAAATAATCTTACCCCAGTTGCTCCCAGGTTAACTTTCAGATGTCGTATAATCACAAACAGGTGACCTCTAAAGTAGGAATCCCAGCCTGTAGAAAGAAAATGGTCAATCAGACGAAGAGAACGGCTTAATTAGCATTAGGAAATGGGACTGCCTTTTATCGCATTTTATATTATTCAGATCCTTGTGAAGAAAGTAGTTCATAAAATCTAAAATTGCAGTTAGCATCTTAAGAATATCATTGTGGATATTTAATATTCCGTTTCCCAGAACACGCTGTTTTTGGGAAACCGAACTTTGATGTTGAAGATTCGATCTCTCTGAAGCAGCATATCATAATACATTTAACATTACCAAGCAAAATTAAACTGAAGATGATAAAGGAAATTTGCATTTATAAATCATTTAAAACCTCTGAGGACCATACATTTTTAGAATAATTGAGAATTGTCTGCCAGAAGTATAATTTCGCAGCTACTAGGTCTTGATGGCATTATCCAAGATTGAGTTTCTTAAATCAGATTTTCTTTTATCTAAATCTGAACCAAGGTTGTTGGCTTCAAGCATTTTTAATTGCTCGTTAACGGCTGTTAGGGACAGGTGGCGTACTGATAATCAGGTCATTCCATTTCACATTAACCTGAGAGATGCTACCCATCTCAGTTCTTTTAGAAGCTGCATAATGACATTCTAACATCACTGAAGAAGCCACTTCCTTTGCTGAGGTTTGAGTTAGTTCTCAATACTTTAGCAATCAAGTCCACTACAATGTTCTACATGGGTGTCCTTACACAAATATTACATTGTTATATGAACGTTAAAATAATCTGTGTGGTTCAGCTATGTGGTTGTGATCAGTAAGTGATGTGTGAAACCTTTATGTCCATGTACAGAAGACAGAACAACCAACAACACACAAGTCCACAAAACAAGCAACAACATCTAAAAACATGGTAGTAAGACAAGTACAAAAGATGATAACAAGTATGAAGGAAAACAGGGTTAGAAGCCTCATGCAGCATTCATGCATGGTGCATGTGGTTCCCATTGAACCAGCCACCTCTTACAGACGAAGTGGCCATTTACGCCAAATAATAGCTTGTTCACATTCTTACGCAAGGAACCACCAAGGATTAGCCAGTCTGCAAGTACAGACAGCTAGCAGCCCTAAACAGCATGGATGCCAATAGTGCCACAGCCCAAACCTGCAGTGGTTAGGACCCTGACACTTCAAGCATGTGGGCTCCAGGCTGATGCTTTGTTGCTGAAATACTTATACTATAATGTATAGCTGGAGCTGGTCACATCATGGATTGGGCTGGCAATACAATATGTAAATGAAAAGTGTTAAGTCAACAGAATTTCTTTTCTAATATTAAGGACATAATGTGAGACATCCCCACACAAAACTATGAGTTACTGAGAGAGAAGGAAACATTTTGCGAATGTGCTGTTAGGCATGATAGAGAAGGGAAAGAAAAGTCACATTTAGAAGAGAAGTGGGCATCACCCTCCAGCACAGAAGCAGCAGCATCCAATTCCACTACAGTTTTTCCTGCCTGAACCCATGAAATCCTGGGCAAACGCTCCAACCTGTTCTTTCTTGTCCACCCAATGCTCCCTGAGGTAACGTCCAGTCACCACGGATGAAACCTTCAGATAAGACAACATTTAGGCAAGTCGTAGGCAGAAAAACTCTGTTGTCCAAAAATGGGTGTCACTTGAGCACACTAACTACCAAATCTTTACTCCTCAGCTGCTTTTGGCAGACAGTGATGGGCCGGGGGGGGGGGGGGGGAGAATGATGTCATAACCCAAAATGAAGTCTTGGTTGTATAGTGTTACTGTACCAATCCTGTGCATATAAATGTAGGAAAAGGAAGAAACCATACTGCCAAAAAACAAAAAAGCCACTTCAGAAAACTACAGGCACAAATTACAGTTTGGCTTCATACCAAGCAGTTACAGATTACTGTTAAAACAGCTAAGTACTTATACAGTTTGAAAAAGACATACAGGTCCTTTAAAATAATTATGGCACGTCATGTGTAAAGTATATGTGCGAGGTCAGTAGCAATCTGAGGATGCAGATACTCAAAGCGAGTCATAACGAGTTCCTCTTCCACTGACACACGCGCTCTGCTCCTCAGCCCAGCCTTAAACAAAGCTCGTGTCCCCTTCTGCCTCGCTGTGATGTGACATCATTCGTCATATGACACAGGATCTCTGCCTCACACACACTAGCATACACACACTGGCCCTGGGCCCCCCAAAACCTCGAAGCCCTAGACCAAACAAGACAAGCCACCACCCAGATGGAAAAAAACAAAAAATCTCCAGAGCTTTTCTCTAAAACAAGGACACCTCTTGCTGAAGTCTCAAACAATAGCACCAATGTATGTGTTTTTAAAAAATATATTTTTAAAAAATTAAAAAGGCTCTCCGCTCCCAAACCACGTGGAAACACCACAGTTTACCAGAGCAAGTCTAAAACCTGTAGACCAGTCAAACATTTGTATATAAAAAAAGCAAGTATAAATGATTGCACTGTGGTTTTTAGGCCAAAACAAATGACAGCTAATAAAACTGTGGCCTAATAGCTAAGAATTACTGGAAACCACGATGAATGCCAACAACTCCACCAGCCTCTGCACATGTATATTGCCAAGAATTAAAAAAAATCCTTCAGTGACAAAAAAAACAAACAAAAAAAACAAACAAACCCAAAAGGACTCAATCTGTTTCACTGGGTTTTCTGCAGCTGACATGAAAGTGACCTCTTCTACTGTGGAAAAAGCCACTAACCAACCTCTGCATAGCTGGCTCCCCTCACTTTCCTGGGGTCTGGAGCCACACACACACACACACACACACACACACACACACACACCCCATCCTGACATCACCCAAAAGAAGAAAAGAAAGTCACTGGTTTAGGGAGTTGTTAAGAGGTTTCTCTTAAAACCAGCACTGGGCCCATTTGACTGGCCACAGTGAGCTATAATTACCCCATACAAACACACTCAGCTTTGGTATCCGCTCTCTGCTTTCGCTCTCTGCATTTAAGTGGCCCGAGTTTAGCTCTGGAATATCCTGTGCACACGGCTGCCCCATGCCAGCCACGGCATGAGGTTGGGCTTGTTGATGCCATTCTAATTGCTTCCTTACAGCCGTGGCAAACTGCTGTTTGTACTGCGCTCATAGCAGCAGGCTGGCTGTGCATACCTGGGTTCCCTGAGAACGCCTGCGTGTCGGGGGCTCGGGCTTCACGTTTAGTCAAAAAGGACTGCACAGCAGTAAGAGATGAATCAACAGCAAATTTGAACAGCCATTTAAAACAGCATTACCATAAAAAGGATACTGTCCACAAGCAGTACTAATAAGATACTGTATATAGTTTTATATACACACACACACACACACACACACACACACACACACACACACACACAGCCAGTCTGCTGGCTAATCCACATGCAACCCCTAGCTAGCAAAGTTCCCATACTAATGCAATATCAGCAGAAATTCAGAATCTGAAGATATGGCTAATCCCAAGGGACTGTGATTATTCTGATTATGGGTGTGTAAGCACAGCTGAGGTCAGACATGAGTGTGAGACTGTTCCAATCTAAAAACAAATTATTCTTAGACTCATTTATAGGCTAAATAAACAAATAATATAGCACTGATTTCGTTCGTGTATAACGGTGTGTGGGTATATATAATGTATATACACAGCATACATTATCAGTTGTAGAATTTTAGTCTAATTTAGACAGCTCAAAAGGTTAGATATGATGTGAAAGCATCCACTTCTTTCAATCCTCTGATTAGCTCACATTTACCTGATGCTTTTTTATCCAAAGCGACTTACAATTATGATTGAGTACAACTTGAACAATTGAGGGTCAGGGGCCCAACAGAGCAAACCTGGCAGTGGTGGGGCTTGAACCAGCAACCTTCTGATTACAAGTACCTTAACCATTGGATCACGACCAATCAAAGAACAAAAGGTGTGCGTATCCATATGCCTGCGTAAGATTAAATGAGTCCTAGACAGAGGCAGAAACAGACTTTACTGAGGTATGGGGAAGGCAGTATTAGTCCTGCCAACAACACTGGGGTGATGATCAACATATTATGAATTCTTACTAAAATCCAGAAGAATTTCAGAGCTACTGTATTTCATATGACTGAGCCATTGTACCATTGTGTGTGTGTGCTTGTGTGTGGGGGGGTGCAATGTGAGCAACAGACCCTGCAAGCATGAGAGAGACTAAGTAAACGTACCAGAGTCTGACAGAGCATTGTTAAAACAGCAGAGTGCAAGCACATTCCTCATGTCTGCAACACAACTGAAATCCATGTTTAAATCAGTCACCACACTGTCCTGTAAGTCAATGCAATGAAAAAGGAAAATGAGCTCCGATGAAATTGTGAACGCATCACACTGAGTTCTAGTGTCAACATTTACGCGATACACTAGCATAATTAGGATTTACAGTTCTGATAATTATGAAAGGTGAGCCCACCTAAACGTTTAAAGCACAGCACCCAAATGGTTTCACTTTGAACAAGCAGCCAACCAATCCTCTAAAAAACTCCAACCAAACTGCAAAAACTTTCATTCTTTTTGGCCAAGATGGCAACTCCTCCAACTATTCTGTCCAAAAACACTGCCAAGACTTGTTATTCAATTTCAAAAGTCCAATACAAATATATTAAGGGGGTGGGGGGTCTGGGGATATTGGCAGGCATTTCCAGTTGAACGAACACAAACACAGCAGAATGCCATCCACTCCAGCTCCACAGCAAATCCACCAGTGTTGGGAACAGCAGACCTCAGGCTGGAGCCTCTCCTCTTGGTCTGCCCAGCCAAACAGTGATGAACGCATGGGCCTTCCCCCCCCCCCACACACACCAAGGTTTCCGTACACAGCGATCTGGCTGCAGCCTGGCTCCAGGTGGCGGTTGGGTTACCAGTATCTTTAAGAAACACAGGGGCATTGTGTATAGCGCATAGGTCTATTCAAGACCAAACGCTGAAAGGAATGTGTCCTAAATCACCGCTAAATTGCATGATAGCTAATCGAGAGCCTCCTTAGTTTGTGGCTGCAGCTAGAGGCCGACCCAGGTATTCCTCTTCCACTGCACTTTTAACTATGACACGGAGTCTGAATACTTCCTTCAAATCACATCTTTGAACATCAAATAAGGATAAAGCAGTTGATTAGAAAAATGACAACCTTCATTTTATCCTAAATATCAAAAAGAAGACAGTCAGTCATAAACCACTAATGAAAAAGCATGGACTTCAAGCCCAACTCTGGGGACTGGATCAGAAAAACAGCAAACTGCCAGACGTTAACCAACGTCAAGACGAGGGCATGCAGGGCCTGACCTTCTACTGCCATGCTCTCCCTTCAGCGGTTACCACTAATCACTTAGCTGAATCCAACTCGAACCATGACCCTCACCTAGATTACACAATTAAAAGATCTTATAGCAGGATGGCCTCTAATACTTGTGTTTTTCATTGTCAGAACAGTTTTTATCCCTAGGACACTGCAACGTTAAACAGTAAAGAGAGATGAACACTAGTTGACTAATGTTTGTTGGCTATGCATTTTGCACGCATTATGTACTATGTCTTCGGGGGTTGTATAATATGCGATAGTGGCGTCATGTACAATAAGAGATTCCCGTGTCCTAAACATTTCATTGTTTCTGAGTGCCTGTGCATTGGAAACATATGAAAATAAAATAACTAACTAACTAAAAATAAACATTTTAAGCTTTCCTGTCCCAAAATAATCCCTATATTATATACACAAAAAATAAAGAAATAAAAAAATACAAGCGCAGTGCCAGACAGCACAAGGAGGCTTCGGCCTTCCTGCTTCTGCTAGATGAAGAAGTGAAAGATGGACAGCAGAGGAAACTGAGTGCATCCTGGCCTTGTGAAAAACATCCACAAATCCTCCAATACATAGACGAGCTCATTTCAGAGAAATAGGACTCTGCCAAGGGGAAGCAGAGGCTGCAACGTAAAGACAACATTAGTCGCCAATGGATGGCGCGTGTGCAAGATTATTTTGATATTTTGCAGCCGCTGCTTAACATTTTTGGGTTAACCCCTGAACTGGAGGAATGCAGAGACACCTGAGAGAGAAAGACAGACAGACAAATACAGGGCAGTAAAGGGGTAATTAAGAGTGAGAGAGAAAGTGTGATAGACCTTGGTTTCTTCCCTTCACACACAACTGACTGTAGAATGTGTACAAGTGGGTGCGTCATATTTGTCATGAATAATTTTCACACTGCTTTGTCTCTTGCTTCAAATTTGCTACCAGTGCTTCCTGCTGTGTGTGTGTGTGTGTGTAAGTAGATAGATTTACATGGCCTTTACGGGTGCTCACCATCCAAACACGCATCCAAAGAGCACAATTTAAAAAAAACAAACATGGTAGCTATGGGGATTAAAACAACTGTCACAGAAGTGAACTACAGGGCATTGAAACTTCCCTATATAACAACAACTCATTCCTCAGGCTTTAGCTCAAACTGAGCTGAGAAGAAAAAATGGGAATCTTAATACTACAGCAATTCAAAACAATTCAAAAGCAAAACAAAATGTACTGGATTCTTTGTTCAAATACTTTTTCCACACCAGGTGCTGACTGGCCAGTCCCAGCCATGAAGCAATAATTAGGTTACAGATGGAAGGTCGCATACTGAAGGTAGTATTTACATACATTTTTATAAGATAAGCAGCAGTATGTCATCAATCCCATACAGCATCACAATTATAATTTTGTTTCACCATCAATGATTTTAGAAGACACTACTTTGTCTTAAGAGTTATGACTGACAAGACTAGGAATGAAACCATGCAAAGTAATACACCGAGCTGTTTTCAGTGACTACAACACACAAGCTTCTTAAATGCAACAGATGGCAAACAGCCAGTGACCTCAGCTGCCAATCAAACCACAACATAATCTGCATCCACAACCGAAGGGTCTGAATATGTGGGCTGTGCTATAATACAATGGGGTGTTAATAATGCCCAGGGGAAAGACCACCTGTTGTGGTGTCAAAGACATCATGGCACATACATCATCAACACAAAGTCCCTCACCTACCTGGACGCTGGGCACAGAGAAGCTATAAACATTTAGAATTGTATGCGTGGTTGTCGTGCAAAAACAGATATCCAGATAAAAACAACTATGCACAATAAAAGTGTTATACATTTATCATAAGCTAGTTGTACGGTTTTAATAACAATGACTGTATATAATGTTAAGTTACACAGCCAAGTATAAGGGTGAAACAAAGTCTGATTTTTGTAGGCAGTAAGAACTCTGGGCATAAAAAGACTAACTGTGCAGGAGCTGTAGCTTTAAACCAACCTCCCACTGAGATCTTCATGAGGTAAACTTCGAATGCTAACTTTCCAAAATGTTCCATTCAAATTCACACCGGAAAAAAAAAAAAAAAAAAAAAGATTCACTGCAGAATAAAACAGCAAGTGGTCCCAAATTTTGAAGACATAAGGAGTAAATGTCTGCACCCTTACACCCCCTCAGGGTGAGCATCCAGTTCTCTATACGTTTCTGTGTTTGTGTGTGTGTGTGTGTGCACACAGACACAGACACAGTTGAGGACACCTGCTAGCTTTAGGACAAACCTCCCTATATACTTCTAAGAGGAACATAAGAGCCTTTGCTCAGTGAAGGGACTTGGACTATTGGGCACCAACTAATTCATGTACAGAAAACTTAAAGGGTATTAGGACACCCTTTAGTTCGCCCCTATAAATACAGAAATATAAATGCCTGAAATAATTGAGCACAGCATACTGACATAAGTTGTTCTACCACTGATAGACAAGCTATTCTACTCAAAACATCTGACTAAATATGAAACTGGTCAGTTCATTTCATGGTTACCATAGCACATCAGAGATTAGTTTGACTGAACTAAGTTAACCATGCTCTTCTGAGAATGGCCGGTTGAAAGAAACCATATAGGTGCTCTCTCTGACTAATCAGGTCCCATTTCCCCAGAAGAGAGCTTCCTGATGCAAAACAACAAAACAAACAAACAAACAAAAACAAACAAAAACACCTACATGCAAAATACCACAGTGCAATTTCACAAACATTTCTCACACAAACAGTCCCCTCCCCGCTAAAGTTCCCACAGTCCGGTAAAACCCCCTCTCTTTTAACAGATGATAATTAGGCCAACACAGTCAGGCAAACAAAAAGACAGTGTGAGAAAGAAAGACAGAGAAGAGGGAAGATGAGTTTGACTGAGTAGTGAAATAAGTGGAGCACAGTCAAAGACAAAGGCCTTAAAATGCTTCCTCTCATCTGGAACGTGATTGCACCCAGCTTTCCATCACACGGTTTTATAGAAAAATATCACATGGTGGACTTCTCATATAAACATAACCAGCACT
Source organism: Electrophorus electricus (assembly GCF_041902795.1). Taxonomy (NCBI): domain Eukaryota; kingdom Metazoa; phylum Chordata; class Actinopteri; order Gymnotiformes; family Gymnotidae; genus Electrophorus; species Electrophorus electricus. The sequence continues at coordinate 10,683,277 of NC_137503.1, forward strand.
TATTTCCAAGCACAGGGATACCAGCTGCTACATTTGACCTCTATGGACGACAAGAAACGTGGCTTTTAGGTGATACAAAAGAAAAATTCCAACCTCACCAATATGAACTCATTCAGGAACTCTGTCCATACATTCTGAGCTGAGGTGGTGTATGTGGAGTGTTTGGACACCTACATAGAGCTGGTAGGAACCTGTTACACAATATTTTTTGTGGCTATTTAATTAGTAAGATGTAAGCTTGTTGATGCTACAAACTGAGGCACCAAATGTCAGGCCTCCTAGCACATGTAATGGGGTTCATAAATGAACCACTTTCATACTGTGTCCAAAACATTCTAGACTGCAAAAGGCACTCAACACCCATAAAGTTCAAATCTTGTGTAGATCCTATGTAGAGCCTACTACTATTGGTTTACAGAGAAAGAGTTCCATTTTAAGAAAAAGTCAAAGTCAAATGATCATTTTAAGCACTGATTTACTATAACTCAACTAGAAACGTCCCCAGTCAAGACCTGCATGGTCCGGAGGATTGTGGCTGAGGTCTGTACAATCTGCGCCTGGTGTGTGGATGTGTGTTTTGTTTTTTTGTTTTGTTTTGTTTTTTTTTGGGGGGGGGGTCCATGTCACATACATGTTCTCAAGAACAGAATCTTTAACTGCCTTTGGAAGATTCCGGCCCAAAAACATTATGCATTCCTCTGCAGCGTGTTCGAATACACACTGGGATGTCTGTTTGCCACAGGTCTATATGTAGCACAGTCAGTAGGCAGGTACTGTGGAAATATTTACTGTTGGGTCTAAAAGGCCAAGGCTCTGTTTCAGCAGGATGGGGTGAAGCATTATTTGGAAAAAAGACAACAGATATCACACAGTGCACACCACACTACACACCAGGTACTGGAAGGGCAGTTCATTTTCACAACAGAAATCTGAAAATCTTTCAGTGCACTACATTACTAAGGCACAAGAGTGGTGAACAACAGGATTTGTGTTTGTGTGTGTGTGTGTGTGTGTGTGGTTGGTTCACCAAATCTCCCTAAAAGAAAGAAAAGTGAACAGAGGCCCTCACAGCAAGAGATGGCTCCCTGGGTAACTAGCGAGCCACCAGAGCTTGGCAACAAGTGGCAAAAGGGTTGCTAAGAAACCCCTTAACCACAGGGAGCCCTTCACACACATACTTGGGTGGATCAAGTGTGCTTTAACTCTTTCTGTGCCAGGGGGCGGAGTACAAAAAAAAAAAAAAAAAAATTATATAATTTTTGAGAAAGTTGACTAGGATTGTTAAACTGTCAACCCTATAAATGCCAGATAAAAGGTAAAGCACACACCATCCATAAATACATATGCATGCATATGTACACACACACACACACACACACACACTTCGACAGGCCCCGACTGTCAACCCTATGGTCCTTAATAGAGCCAAGAACTAACTGTCAGATTACAAATGACTGTAGTGCATTATTGCACATGCATAATCAACTTGCCTTGTCAAAGTTCTAATCTGCATTGACGCATAGCATTGAGTCCAACTGAGTGCAAATATGGGGCAATATATAACCAAAATAAGCATAAAGCAGAGTCACACATGCAGACGTTTTTTTACCATAGGGACACATGATTGTATAGCATACTGATTCAGAGCAGAGTGTAAAAACAGTCTAAGTGCAGCAACTCTGAAGTGAACAGTATGTTGACTTGGCTTTAGTTCAATGACTGCCTTAATGTTCTTTCACAAATTCAGACCAGTTTCAGAGTGTAAGTGAAAGGAGGCAGGAACTCCACACGAGGCACGGAGGTCTGTGGAGGACTCCCACTCCCAGGCAGCCAACCTTCCCTGTAAGCTTCCTGCTGGAGCCTGAAGCTCCTGTGAATTACTGACATAGCTAACACAAACTAGTGATATATGGTTTCCACATATCTGAACACTAGCTACAGGAAGTATTAGGACTACTTTATATTTAGGACCATACCAAGATCCATTTAAAGCCCATGTTCCTGAAAAATGAAACACATTTAAATAGAGAGAGAGAGAGAGAGAGAGAGAGAGAAGCGCTTAATTAAGGTTCTAAAAGGAAAGTAAAAAGTTTTTAGCAGTCTGGTCCAACATTCATCCTTTCTTCCCCATGGAAACCCCCTTTCCCAGGACATAAAGAGTCCCAGGGGGTGTGGGGTAGGTGTGTGTGTGAGAGAGAAAAAAAAAAAAAGAGTGAATGAGAAAGAGAGAAATAGTGAAAAGAGGAGGGGAGAGGGGATTCAGGGTGACTGCCCCAGTGGACACTGCTGAACACCACTGAGAGGGACACAGAAAAAAAGAGCTTCACAGAGTAACAGAGGAAGAGAGTGAGCAAACAAGTGCATGAAAGCATGTGTGAGTGGGTATTTGCAAAATAGGCCGGAAGCCCTAGAAAGGCAAAAAACTGCACAAAGAATGTTTAAAAAGGAAGAGAGGATGAGTGCAGTCTACCTTTCCAGAAGTGCTCCTGCATCTTAGCAGCAACTGGGTGAAACAGGAGAACCCTGTCAATCACGTGTGCCTGCCCTTTACTGAATCCTCCGCTACTACTCAGCTGAGGTCAGATGTCAGTGAACTCTAACACTTGATGGCCTTCTTCCCCTCAAAAAGGGAGACATGACATTCATGAGAAATTCCCTGGAAGAGGCATGACCCAGCAATGGCAGCATGGCCCAGGTAACAAAGTGCAAAGTGCCAGCAGAAGCAGAAACCCATACTGTGTTTTGTGAGCATTTGCAAACATCATGCAAAGCTGAGAATCAAGAAAGCCTTGACTTTGCACAACTTCAAAGCATTTGAGCTTTTCCTCCCTCTTTCACTCATCCTCATGCACGCATGCGCGCGTGCACGCGCACACACACACACACACACACACACACACACTTCACATCTAGCAACAGCCGGGCTCCTGCTGCTGTCTGCAAGCAGAGATCCAAACTCATCATCTTCACTCATTTTCCTTTGCTATCCTTCTCCCCACCCCACCCCAACTCTTCCTCTCTATCTCTCCCTCTTTCTCATTCGCTGGCCTTTTCAACCTCCACTCCAACAAAGACACAAAAGAGGCCGGACGGCTTGCTGCAACCCCCCCTGCAGAGCGGGTGCTGCCAGGGAAGAGGAACGCACCACCTCCCCCAAACGCTCAGCAGAATACCAGCCTGAACGACTCGCGCATGAGGATGGACATGTAAGAGCACACACAGACACGGTCATTAAGAATCAGGTGCCCACAGCTCACTTGTGTTATAAAGGGAGAGAGAGTGAAGAGAGGAGGAGACCCCACTGAGAGATCCTGTTGGCACAACCCTTCATAACGACCTGTGAGAACGAGGTGGTATTCTAAAGCCATCAACTACTCACCCTCTCTGCCCGTTTCTTGCTCACACACACACACACACACACACACACACACACACACACACACACACACACACACACACACACACAAAATCCAGCTTTGACAGAGTGCAGGCAATACAAAGTGAGAACTTTTTGGAGCCAAATGTTACACTGATTACATGAGACACAACAAAGAGATGTCATGTGAGCAGGAGTGTGTGTCAACAGCATGCACACACACTTCACACCCTGATCCACAGGCAACCCTCCACTTTCCCACAACATCCTGTAGTGAAAACCGACGTTAGCTAAAAGGGATGTGAATAAAACATTGTACATTTTACAGTACAACTTATTGCATTGCATTTTAGCTTTCCTTGAACAATCTAAGGAACTAAAGGAAAGAAAAGTCTAATGAGATATGGGCACACTATTTTCATTATAATACAGCCTCATTTGCGTGATCTGAAAAATGAAATTAATTCCAAATATAATTAAGACCTGACCTTTACATTCTGTATGAAGCATATTGTGAATAAATTTGATGTCATTCAGTACTGAACGTCAGACAAAATAAAAGTTTTTGGAAGAATAAGGGAGGTTTTATAGGTCGAGATACAAGCAGTAGTCCAATATGTTTTTCCTCAAATGCAAAGGCATGCACGCACGCGCACACACACACACACTAGCCAGGAGCAATGCTTCTGAACTGCATGGATAAGGTCTCCCTCTGAATATGTCACTTCAGTGCTTGTCCTTCCTCCCACTTGACTCATTGCCTGCCCCCCCTCCCCCCCATTCACCTCAACCTCTCCTCTACCCAACCCCCTGACAAGTCACACAACTTAAAATACATTGTCACTGCAATTGGCTATTAAGAAAGCTTTTTTTCTGCTTCCCAGATCACCCTGGTAACCATTCCTGAGTGGCAGCACCTTTCATTCTTCTCCAGAAGGAAGCCACAAAACCCCATGGAGTTATGGGATACATTTTAAGCATCAGTAATTAGCTGGGCAAAAAGATAGTGGACTGATCATTGATGAAGAAAAAAAAGTTCAGTGTTTGTGTACAGTCTACAGAAACTGTTCCACATTCCTCTTCCTGTTTTGAATGTGTCCAGATATGACAAAATGATGACGACATGTCTGGCTGCTCTGTCACCTGAACAAGGGTGGGCAGGTCCCCACTCTTGAAGTTGTGGAACAAAATACAACCTGCATGTGACCTTTAAAGCACACAACTACAAACAAAGCAAATTGCATTGGCCAATCTGAAATTTCTTATTTAACATAGCGTCCCTGCATCTGTTAAGGAGCATGTGAACGTGCTGGAGCCAAGCTGAGCGTGTGCAGGTGCTGGGGCTGATGAGTCAGGGAGCAAGGTTACGCTCTGGCCTGGTCAGGCCCTGGAGCCCAGCTTCCCTTTTTAATGCCCCTACCCCAACCACCTCACATGCCATGCTACACCAGGGGGGGCTGATGGAGGTCTGAAAGATGCAAACAAGGAGTGCCAACAGAGACCATTTGATACATATGGCTACTGGTTTTGAGGCTCCCCATTCTTAATGCAAACTAAGCTCTATAGCAGAGTGCAACAAGCAACATGACCATGTGCTTTTGTTTCTGCATTAAGAGACATGAGTGACCTCCTGTGGGTCTCACCTTGCCACCCTTTACACTGTGGCTCCCAGAGAGCAGACACTGCGATAAGATTACACTGCTAAAACAAGAAAAGTATAATTAAATTGAGTAGATTGTGTAGATTTTAATCACTGGATCACATATAGAGGTCAAAACCCATTACATCAGTCCTATGGCACGAACCATCAGCACTGCTCGATGTTAGACTCCTGAGATCTCAGACTCCTGGTAACAGCTTCCTGTCTAAAACGGGTCAGGTTGCACTTCACAAGACCAATAGAATATAACATAATAGAACAGCTGAATCATGGTATTGAATGAAAGAGGAATGGTAAAGTTAAAAGTGAAAATGACCAGGGACGGGGTGCACAGTGTCTGATGTCACATTGACAAAAGTAGAAAAAAGCCTTGTCCTGAGAGCCTAGACTGAGTGCATGTGAAACCTGGTCATGCATAAACATGGACATCCCAATGACACCAGCTCTACTGCCCCACTTCAAAGAACAGGGCTAACAGCAAAGAGAAACAGTAATCTATACATATACACACACATACATACACACATATGTATGTATGTATGTATGTATGTATGTATGTGTGTATATAATATATCACACACACGTGTTAGAGAGAGAGAGAGAGAGAGAGAGAGAGGAGAGAGAGAAAGACTGCAGTCAGAGGGAGATAAGAATTAGGCTTAAGTTATATCGACAATGTTACCCTGAGCTTGTGTTTATGATTTTTACCAATGGTTATTCCACTTATATATTCCACAATGAAATTCATGTTAACTTAAAAGGGCAACAGAAGACAAGCTGACATGTCAAAGATATTTTCCCAAATGCTAATGCACAAGTGAAAATTCCTCTTAAACGTGCAATCTACGGTACTGCTGCTTCACTAAATCAAAGGTTTTCCCCGGTAATTCGCATATAGAGACACTGAACGCTTTCACTTGAACCAGACTGTGTTCTGTAATTAGTACTAACTAATAGTGGATCCGAACAGTTTCACTGTGCAGCACTTTGTGTATGTGCCATGTCAGGCAGACCTGAAAGGTTAAAAAAAGTCCCCTGTCCCTCCACTTCCCATCCAATCCACCAGTCTAATAGGCTTACATTTACTTCACAGGTCAGAACAGGTCAAGCCAACACAGGTCAAATGGTGACGATATAATGGCAGCATTTATACTGGGGGTCAAAGGTCATTTAACAAGTCAAGACCACTTTTCTCACTCTCAGAGTCAGACATTGTCCAGGTGTCAGAGATGGAAAAATGCAGTGCAGAACATGAACGTAAAGCTAAACACACGTCTACTTGCATACACGCATGCATGCATACCTTGACATACAAAAAAAGTGCAAGATAAACAAACAAAGATAAGCAAACAAAACCCATCAAAATGAACTTTGTTAAAGTTTGCAATAGTTTCCTTGTATGCAGGAACCACTGGAGAGACACCATTACAAAGAGTTCCTTTAATAACTTACAACCCAAATATCCTGGCCAGTTTGACAAAAATAGTAGATAAAATTGAAACCAGGAACACTCAATGACTGGAGAATCCAAATCCACACCTTATTTTAAACCAACACATTTTGGCACACAGGCCTTCATCAAGGTTGACGGGAATAGTGATGGCTTGACAAAAATAGCCAGCACTCTGTCATTCAACATACAGTGAGTCTGCCAGTGCCATTACCTTCTGGAACCAACACACGTCCCTGACACTCACTCACTTACCTCCCCCCACCCCAACCTGTGTAGCTGTGCTACACAGCATATTTGTTTTTTTTTATTAGCCAGCTTTAATTCAAAATAAATAAACAATAAAATTAAGAATGACGAGAAGACAGTACCAGAGGAGAAGTGAAAAGATGAATGGAGAATAGGGGAGAGGAAAAACATGAAGAGGATAGGAAATGACCGGAAAGCAGGACCTGGAGAGGAGATGAGAAGACAACAGAGGAAAAGCAGAGAAGAGACAGACACCTGGAGAGGAAAAAAGATGACTGGGAAGAAGATTACAATACAGGACCAGAGGAGAAAAGATAAGCTGAGGGGACCCTGCCGCCCACCCAGGTGTACTTGTAAGTAAAAACTATTTCCTAAACCTTGGTCACTATATCTAGACTTGTCTTCATATAACAATGCATAGATTTCTGTTTATATGATTATGGTTGTAATTCCACGTGTTACTGAATTTTAGAATGGCAGGTAATAGGTTTTCCCATTTTGACGTTTTAATGTCCCACCATTTAATTTCTGCGCACAACCATACCATATCAGAGAACCTGCTATTAATTTACTTCACGTTTCTACATTTCCTAAACGCAACCATAAAATGACAGCAAAGTGCTGAAATACGAGACGTGTGTCGATCTGCCCGTTTGGCAAATAAAACAATGGCACGTGCATATTTCATATTCTGATCCCCTGCTGAGGGAACGTATGGGAAATGTTGAGAAGCGGTGAGCCAGTTGTACCTCGGAAAGAGCAGGCACTTCCGACCGGCAGCAATCACACACGTGCACGATTCCCTGCCTGAAGGCTCTTGTGTTGCCGTTCAGCTGCCGGTTCATGTCATTCCATTTCAGCTCAAAGGATATCAGCGCATGACCAGATGTTTGTAGGTTCAGAAATGGCAATAAGTTAAGAGGGACAAAGATTGTTGCAACGCCCTCATACAGCGTTCAGTGGAGGGTCACATGGGAGACTTTTCCACTCAGAAAGACATCACTTCTAACCATCACACCTTTTCATCTAGTCCCCTCATTTGTAAATCTCCCTACAGGCCTAATTTCAACTCGGTTCACAGTTTAGGGGGGTTGGCGGGGGGAACATCCCCCATCCCCCTCAGAACATACACTCGCTGCACAATACCATGCAAGGCTGGAGCTCTTCGTGATATGCTAATTCCCTTCCCCTCTCAAACAATTCCCTCGATAATAACTTGCCTTTCAAATGCATTGTTTCCTTGAGGAGGGAAAGCCACTCCCGGGTCAAGTGTTTTAGTGCTGAATACCTTGTCACATTCACTAGTGTGAAAGACGGTGTCTATACCTTGATACAAATACCTTTTTATATTTACGATAAATAACGTCGCTGGAGTGAAACGTGTTTCTCTTACAATTTGGACCACGCCTGCCGGACGTCGGAACACCTGGGTCATTAGAACCCAACACAAGTCCCAACCTAGTGACCTCCGCCCACAGGGTAGCGAGAGAACAACTCCCCCATGTAGGACAGCAATACTATCGGTCTCAATAAAAGCAGCCAGTAAAGCAGTATTCCCATTACCTTTTAATTTTCAATTAGGCCGCCAAGTGTGCCGTTTCCAGCTGACACACTATAAAGTCTGTTAAAACTTCCAAGTAAAAACTTAGTAGAAGTGAGACTTGTCTAGTTTACGTTGTTTACCTTTAAGATACATTTTCCTCGCGAGGTGAGACGATCTGTATGAAGTTAATACCTTCAAGGCTAAGCTACTGGCGCTTTCCACAGCAGATAAAACTTTACTGAACAGTGTAATACGTCTCTTAAAAAAAAGCATAAAAGTGTACTGCAGAAGTCTGTGCGGGCAGGTGTCCACGCGAGCTGCATACATCTGACACAACGTAAAACTTTGTAAGAGATTTAAAAAGGTCACCAAATGCGTTTCTCTAGCGCCGACGCATCTTTTCCCACTGAGAAGTCCCCAGACCATACAGATTCTGATGATCAAAAGTCTAGACCTAAAATGCATTTAAATGAATTTTAACTTTCAGTACGAAACACTGACAGACTTACGAATCTTGAATTATCTCGAGCGCAGACAGGACAAATCGCACAGTTTGCAGATTTTCCTTGCTATCACTTCCAAAGTAAACCAGTCGCAAGAATCGAATGATTGCTCTTGTGTGTAGATGGTCAGCTTATCCAATTTGCAAGCGTCGGAAAGCCTCAAAATCCGGGAAATATCGCAAACGTTCCAAGGGGTTACCGGGACACAAATTCCATTGTGGAAAAGCTCAGCTGAAGTAAGTTATAATCTTCCACACTTGGTCTGTTTCTGAAAGAAAAATCCAACTTATATTCTCGAATTTGCAACTTATTTGACTAAAAAAAATATTTTTAATAGGGTTAAATTGGCTTTTCTTTTTCGTTCGTTCTGCGTAGCACACTAGTTCTCTTATCACATGGACCCGGCGAAACAGTGGTGCGACTGAATAGGTTTCGTAGGGCAGAGTACCTCCGAAGGCTTGCTCTCCATGCTCTTAAAGGGGTTTGGTCTTTAGCTACATAGAGGACCTGCGCTGGTGGGCCCCACTCATATGCAATCCTGTGGGGTTTTTTTTTTTTTTTAGAGGGGAGTATACGGACAGGCAGGACAGAGGCAAATATTGCCTCCCCGCCCATCATTCATGTTTATTACTGAAGTATTCTTTTTTTCTTAAACATAAAATGTTTTCATCTCAAGAACTATAATATTCAGCCCACCCACATCTCGGCTCCCACAGTGATAAAAAGCGTCCACTTCAAACGCACACATTATTGAGAGGCAAAGAAAGAGGAAGAAAATACAAATGATTGTGCTCTTATATAATGAGATGGAGATAGCAGACAGAATTAATAGTGTCTTCATCCTGTGTTTGTGTGTGTGTGAGTGAGCAGTTCTAGGGTTGGGTGTAGTGATGCCTTATATAAAGAGTTCTGGGGCGTGTGCTAAAGTGTGAATGCAGTGGCCTGTCTGTCAGGCCTGCAGAACAGCATTCACTAAACACTACTCCATTCATATGCCAACAGTTAGGACCCACATACATACATGCACACCTTTTCAAACAGCAATTGCAAGCATAGAGAGAAGCAGGAAATCAGGCAACAGATTTAAGGTTCATTTACAAGCATGGATTAAGACTAGTTTTGGGTTAAACTGCAGCATCAGTCAAAAGTTGCTCAGTATTGGAAATAGACTAGACAGGGGAGAATTCATTTAAAAATTAAGTAAAAAATGAATTGTAGGCATGCAAATTCCTGCGCAGGTGCAACAGTCGCATGGAACATGGTCCAAAAAAGTCTACAGCAAGAAAGAAGAAAAGTGAATAGATGGATGGTGCACCATAACATACAGTTTAAAGGACGTTTCCCAGTATTGGTCCTGAAGCATGCCTTGACTGCACATATAAATGTTTTTTCTGCACCCAGCATGATTGACCACACATTAATTAACATTGCACCACATGACTTATTTTAAAGTTTTTGGCATGGAAAATATTAACATTTCCAGTTTAGGTACCCCAGCTCCAGTTATGGAAAACTGCTCTAGGAAGGCCTCTGAATGCGGGTCATACACACCCCCTTGTGGCCAGTATATGAAGTACATTGTGAAAATCAAAATTACTGTCTTTCATTATTGAACACCAATATTTGCAAACCGAATGTAATAATCTGAGTTCTCAGGAAAAATCATCCTGATGTAATTAAATAATTTGCTCAGAGCTCAACAAGAGCAATATTGCTGAGATACTGTCTTTTGTATTTTCATGTCTTGTTCAGTATTCAACACCAACATTCAGCCCATGATACAAAGAGGAACCTTTTGCATGATTTTACTTCATTTATGTGAACAAAACACATCAGCATTAAGGACAGTGGTAGTTGCAGTCTTTTGAAACCTTGTAATAATTTAAAATTGTATTTTATGGTGACATTACAACAAGTAGGAAAATGGCACCATGAAATCCAATGGCTTCAGTCAATGGACAAAAGTTAACATAGTAATCAGGTCTGATGATGCTAGATGCAAAATTCTGTACCCTGTGACAGTTGTCATTATTTATTGGCCTCCAAATTCAACTCTTAGGTTTGACCAAAGAACAGGGTCCAGCTGAATGTATTTAGCTCATGTTTACAAATGACTTTTCAATGCTGCAAAGGAAAAAATTTACAATTAGAGCCAAAGCATAAATCAGTGGGCACTTTATTCACCTTTTCAAAAAGGACTGCTAGTCAATAGTTCAACAAAGGCAGTGCAAGTAGCCAAGAAGGGTTGTACCTAAGCATACGCATATATTGAGTGTATACAAGAGTTCAACATGAGTTTATTTTTTGCTCCTACAGCCAGATCCCCTCTTTATGTATAACAGAAACCAAATTAACAAATCAAAATTCATGTAATCAAATATCAAATATCAGCTATGTTTTTGAGATGGCAAAGTTTAAGGGCTTTCTCCATAATAGGTACTTGCTGAAATAGACATGAGGTTTGTGCAGTGCTCAAGTTGGCTGATGAGATGACTGATGCATATTTGCCCCTATTTTAGCTTCCAGCTGTAAGTCTTTCACAATGTTTATAGACATCACACTGGCATCCCTTACTAGTTCCCTGCCCTCCTGGAAGTTCAGCTTGAAGGGACTGATTTGGCTATTGCATAAAGGGGTTGTTTGAAGCGTATTTTGTTTCTTGATTATGGAGTATATGATGCAGTCAGAATCCATAATATAGAAGCATGAATACCAAAAATACAAATGTGGAAATGTTTTATTTGAGCATCAGGTGTTAAATAAAATTTCACATTTTAACCAGGTCTAGCCAACAGGCTTTGACTATACATGAGAGGAACTAAATGTGGGAAACTCAATGACTATTGGCAGTTTCAAAATTGTGAGTGTATTGTATCATATATTATAAAAATAAATTTGTAGCTAAGCTAAATTGCATAAAATTAGCAAATTTTAATATGCACATTGTTATATTTTGTAATTGCTTGCTACATTATTGAATAAAGTGTCAAATGAAAACAATGACTTAATTAAAGATTTACCAACTTATCAATTGCTTTAAGCTTTTGTGGACTGGCAAATCTAGAGCTGTACTGAACCCTACGTTCAAATTAAATGTCCAGTAAAATGCGTATTGAAAACTGTTGTAACTGGTGTCACTTTAACCCAATGATGAAATTTGAGACATTTTAATTTGGTCTCATTTTCTGGAATAAAAACTAAAGACTAACCTTTCAGTCACAAAACTGAGCATTTGTATGCACGTGCTGTCTCTGTTACTAGAGTAGCGCTACTCGAGTCAGTGAAGCGTGGGAGGGTCAGTTGACTTCACAGTTCATGAATATGCCATATTTGGCAGCTTATGATTCACTAAAGTCAATTAGCGTTATCTATGACATCAATGATAACACCAAATAAAGTGTAATTCCTAAACAGTAGTTAGGTGACAGTGTACAAAAATATTTATAGGTTATTTCATGCTTCCTGCTAATATAACATTTTGAATGCAATACTGTGCAGGGCTTTTAAAACATAATGCCAAGTTTACTACCTTCACTTTTCTGAGCTTGCTACAATGCTCTTTTTCCCAGCATTTTTGCTTTTTCTTTAATAAATCTGTTTGTCTTCAACACTTGCACCTTGCATCTGTTTGACAAGCATGCCACAGAATGTGAAGCTTGTTGAACAGAGCACAGCAAGTGACATGTCCCTTGCAGAGGTTGTTAACTTGCAGGGCGTGCTGATTGACTATGACTTTGAGATTTTTCACCTCTGAACCAGCATAGATAGGCTGGTCAGCTATGTGGAGGTTCTCTGTGTGAGTCCTCCAGCTATGGCTGGTAGCCCTGCTCCAACGCTCCCTCCTCTGGATCTCCTTCATACCACAGTGCTACTCTGGAGGTGTACAGTGGGGATCCTGAGGGATGTGAGGGCTTTCTTGTACAGTGCAAGCTGTATTTTGTCTACCATCTGCTTATGCCAGATGGTGCCGGATCATGCTATAGTGGCATTCATCATCAGTAGACTCACAGGGTGGACTAACGCCTGGGGCACTGGTGACCACTGATTCTCTGTTGAGGCGTGACTTTGTTTGCCATCTCAAAGCCATATTCCACCATCCAAAGTGGGGTAGAGCCTGCAGTAGAGCCCTGTTGCACCTCAGACAGGGTTCCTGCTCAGCAACAAAGTACTCCTTGGAGCTCCATGGCCTGGCAGCGGTTATTCGCTGGAACGAAGAAGCATTGGTCAATTTCTTCATGGATAGATTGAAAGGAGACCTCCAGGCTGAACTTGCCTGCAAAGTGAAGCCCCTGGACAAGGTGATTTATCATGTCATACTCTTTGACCACCTCTTGAAGGAATAACACCTCTCCTACCAGAATTGGTCATCCTCATGAGCATCGACCCCACCAGCATGAGACTCCATACTTCAGGCTGAAACCATGCAGGTGAAAGGTCCCCCACAGAGGAAGAAATAACATGCACAGCTGCACCTCTGCCTCTACTACTGTGATGCAGAACATGAGGTCATGGCCTGTTCTCTTCGTCCACCCCTTCCAGAATGTAAGCTATCTGGCAACAAGGTAAGATCCTGACCAATCGAGCGTTGGCTGAGGTGATGGTCATTGAGGTGCTGTCTCCTCACCATACAAGCAGTGGATAGAGGCCCTGTGGAAATGGCTATCATCACTGTTAGTAACTCGTACTCCTGTAGGGCCTAGCCACAATGCCTTCTGTTTTTTTTTAGGCATTTAGGTCCTCTGGACCTTTCTGGGTAGATCCTACATCTACAATATGTTGGTCTATTCCTCTCCCAAGTACCAACACATCCATGATGTGCACCAGGGCCCCTGCACGCTCTTGCAAAACAGTTTATACTGCAAGCTTGAGAAGTGAGTTCCATCTGGGTGAGATTTGTTAAATAGTAAAGTGGAGGTGGTGACCCAGTGGCCCCATCCCCCAATCCTCAGAGATATCAGAACCTGCAGTACTTTCTGGGATTCACCACTTTTTTTTGGAGATTTATCAGGGCTTTCAACTCCAAGGCCCAACGACTTATAAATATCCAGAGCAAGCAGAACCGGCTGGACTGGATCCCTACAGCTGAGAGTGCACACATTAAAAAGGCCTTCACCGCTGTCCCTTTCCTACACCACCCAGATCCATTTAGGTTGTTTGTAGTGGAGGTGGATGTGTCAGACATTGGAGTAGAAATTATATTTTCCTAGCTCACTGGGACCAGCTCAAGCCAGTAGTTTACTACTCAAAGAAATTGTCTCCTGCAAAGAGAAACTGTGGTATGGGAAGCAGGGAGTTGTTCACCATTAAACTGGCATTTGTGGAATGGAGGTATTGGCCGGAGGGTGCCAGTATCTATTTATGCCAGTATCTACCTTCAATATCTTCAGACAGCCGAACGCCTAAATTCTCGTCAGTCCAGATGGTCAGTGTTCTCTCCCTGGTTCAATTTCACCATGACCTAATGGCTGAAATCTAAGAACACTAAGGCTGATGCTCTCTCTTGCCAGTTAGATCCAGAGGCCAAACTCACTAGTCAGGAACCCATTCTGCCTGACTCATGTTTCTTGGGAGCCGTCAGGTGGGATTTTGACTGTGTCATCACCCGACCAAACCCTCACCCACACTGTCCTAGTCACTGGGTCTATGTCCCACTCTAGTGCTACTCCCCTCTCATTACGGGAACTCACACCTCTCTGGGGATTGGTCACCCAGACTTATCCAGTACCGGACAACTGCTAGTGGTTTGCTAATGCTGGCCCTCCATGCAGCATGGTTGGGATGTGGTACATGGCATCCTGCACAATGTGCACCAAGAGCAGGACTGGCACTGGCAAGCTGCTCCCACTGCCCACTCATGAGAGGCCATGGTCCTATATTGCAATTGACTGTCATTGTTCTCCTGGTTTTTGAAGGTAACACCACAAACCTCTCCACTGTCAAGGGCTTTTCAAAGATTTGTCCTCCTCCCAGCTTTGAAGTGCCTACCTGCCCAAGGCAGAATGTGTCCAGAACTATCTGCTCCACACCTGAATATGGCTCACTCACTGGGAGGGGTACAGCTGAAGAGAGAGAAGCTGGGTTCCTGCCAGTCAAATTCTGAACCCTGACGCCTCATCGACGCCTTCCACCATGCCCATCCTTCCAGGACTGCTCCTCATCACTGAGGTTTCCCCTGTGCGGCCTCATTGACTGTAACATGAGTGAACTGAATGATGTATATATTGAATTAAATATCAGATCATCTGAAGAGTTACATGTATTTGCTGCAGTGGTCTGATCAAATCTCTCTGGGCTACACAGAATTTGTTGATTCTACAACTGAACATTTGATGAGCATCTGATCAGCATTTTACTTGTGCTGATCTTTTTACACTGTATTTTTAATTCATTTTATTACTACTGCTAAAATATTTAAATAATATTTAGCATATTGTACATATTTAATGATATCCTTGTCATACATTAGCTTTTTGTCAACATCACTGTCACTGCCCCAAAGGGACCCCATGCTCATAGATCCTATTTCCCAGAAATATCACCTCAATTGAATTGAATGTGCAATTTTCAGCAAGCATTTGAGCTCAGTCTCTGTTGTGTGTGTATATATATATAAATGCAGAGTGATTCCAGTGCAGAATTGAAGTTCTGCCCATAAACCAGAATAACATCTAGGTGCACATGGCAAATTTCTGTGGGTGTGCTCTACAGAATTCACAGCATGTGGTGGCACACAGTTGTTAAAATGGCATAGTCTGTCTTCAGTTTTGACTTTAGTGTCCTCCGCCAATGTCCCTTCACTAGCTGCAGAAACAAAAGCCAATAAGATTCTAGTAGCTCATTTCTTCTGAGAAGAAGGTATAAATCCTTAGCTGTCGCATCACTGAGAAGGACAAAATCAATGCAAAACTACTAGCTTCTGTCTTTTCTGTGTACAAAGCCTGTCGGAGGGTTTAATTTTTTGTGCCTGATACATGTTCTGCAGACTGTATCTGTATCACTAGTGACTGGAAGGTGGATGGGCTTCATTACAGGAGTATCTAATTAGATAGATTTGTACAAAGGAGTTGACCCCATATCGCAAGATGAGGTAGCAAAAAAGGCCTGACTGCATTCTACGAGGGACCAATTGTGCTTGCACCATAGTAACTGAGTAAGATACACCTGTTGCAGGAGACACTTGGGACATAGGCCTTGCAGGTGAATATACATCTGTACGTAATAATGGCTGTCCCTGGTGGTCTCTGCCACTGAAAGAAATTGTGGTAACCCTGAGCTAGCTCAAGCTACTGTAGCTAGCTTACACTGTTCCTACTTATTCAAATTCTATTCACTTAAGATTCAGTTTTCATCTATAGTGAAATAATTTAACGTATTTCACATACTGAAGAAAGCATGATGGTCCAGCTTGATTGCACTATATCTCAGCCAATAATACAGTTCTTTAAAATCCATATTAAAGTTCCTTCCCTTTAAAAGCAGATAAACTGTGATGATAATTAATTAATCAAACATGCACTTCCATGACATTCATGGAGAGAGACATTACTCCTACACCTGAATCAACCTTACAAATATATTTGAAATTAGAAGGCACTACCTGCATTGCATTCTCTTTTTTCATTGTCAGCAAATAGTTGGTCCCAAGAGAGAGAGAGAGAGAGAGAGTGTGTGTGTGTGTGTGTGTGTGTGTGTGTGTGTGTGTGTGTGTGTGTGTGAGGCCAAACGAGACCAGATGACCAAACAAGACCGGAGAAGCTGTTGCTGACAGCTTCTAACCTCAAATGACAACAAACTTGTTCCACAGCTCTGATACCATTAAATAGAAGAGTAAGCTGTAGAGAAGTGAGACATTAATAACCCCTCTATATTCCATACACTATGTACAATTAAACAATTCTTCAAAAAATTAATTGTCTTCAAATATGAAAACTAACAAACAAATAATTACATTTAAATAAAATTAAATAAACAAATTTAAATATATTTTTGGTTGATTTTTTAGCCATTACTGATTTGTTGTAAGATCTGTAAGAAACTGTGGGCTCTTTTCCAACTGCTGTCATTGTAAGAAGAGGTAAGGAAATCAGGGAAAGTCCAGAACCCATGATTCTTTGCTAAAGACACCTGGGAACCCTATGACACAGTAGTCATGGAAAGGACAGTCTTGTTAGATATTTGTCTTAGATTAAGTCAAATCAGTTGAAAGTTTGAATATGGAGTGAGAAGTGATGAATACCCAAGTGTTTAATTAAAAAAAAGAGCAAAGTGTCTGATGAGAAGGCCTGGTCCCTGCCAAAAACAAAAAGCTAATCACTGCAATGAAATGCTCCAGTCAGTAGCACAAACAAGTGAAACCTCTCAGCAGCCACTATATCTAAAATGCCTGTGCACTTCTTTAGGACTTTGAGCACAGGCCAGTGCTGATTTCTAGTGGTAAATTCCAGCATTCCAGTGCAAATTAAAATGTTCCAGCTTTACAGCAACATAAAAAGTAAATGAAATCCATTTCAAGAAGATGATATGGCAGTAATAATAAAACATAATGAATTATAGAACTTACTTTTTTCAAAATGTGAATAGTTATACTAAATCATTTAAATGAGACACATTAACTGGCATGGCATCATAGTTCCAGTATCCAAAATAACTTTTCAAGTCTAGACTAGACTAGCCTGCTCTGTAAAGATTGCATGAGGGTACTTGAGCATACTGTCATAAATGCCACATGGGTCACAATCATTAAAGCAGAAAATGTGTCAGCTAGAACACCAGACACTGGAAGCAAAACCACAAATCTTACATGTAGCACTATCGCTATAAAAATGATCATATTATATACACACACAAAAACCTACATATGCTACTATTATGTTTGTTGTAATTATATATATCATTTTATTTAATATTGTATATCTTGGTATACATTATACCACTTACCAAGAGATTAGTTCTATGGTTGGGGTTAGTAAACTATGGGCTTGTATGTTTTGATAGGCCAAGATGGGTGGTGTATGGGATTCTAAGGCCTTACCTTACTAAGCCTAAACTATGTAAAGACAGCGTAAAACTCTTAACTGCACCTCTGCAACACACAAAGCATTTGATGGCAGTGACTAGCAGAACTAAAACTCTATTCCAGTATAAATGTATGTATGTGTATCTCCAGGGGTTTGCACCAGGATGTTGGCTCAGGCACCAGTGTAAGGCATGTGCTTCTGCAGACTGATGTTAGTGTACTAATGTTCCAACCACTGCAGTGATAAAGCATGAAAATGAAACCTTCATCGAACTGTGTGGTAGGATTTGACCTAACACCTTTATAAATAGTACATCACATATATAACATCCAACTTAAAAGCAAAGGTTGGGGACATAGATCGACTGGTAAATTTAGAGTTTTGCTTTATAGCTCAGCTCCCAATTTACCAGTACATTCCTGTACACCGACTGCATTACAGACCTTTCCCAGGGAGACTGCTAAGTGTGACACCTCTATAGTTTCCACACACTCTCCAGGCGACTTTCTTAAAAATGGTGTCCACCACCCCAGTTTGCTAATTCAGAGGCACTGATCCTGAAGTGCCTTGCCTCCCCAGAGCTTTCCAACTACCTCAGTGACTTCAGCCTGGCAAATGGAATCTCCTGCATAGCAGGTATGTTTCTCAGGTTAAGAACGACAATATTCTCAGGCGAGTTCAGAACTTCAACACCCTTTCTTGGATGATGTCCCTCCTTCTTCTGAGCTTTTAAAGTGTTTTCATCTCTTTTATTCCACCTGAAGGGCATTCTCCATGGCCTCTTCAAAGTCCCTCTCCCTGAATTTTGAAAAAGTTGCAACCTTTTTCACCTATCGTTATCTTTCAGCTGAATCAGGGGTTCCTTAAGCCAACCAGGCCCAGAAAACCTCCCCCTTCTGAATGACAGAATCCCTCATAAATGTTGTCCACCACCAGGTTCTTCTGTTGCCACCATAACAACCACCAACAAGCTTTTGGCAACAGCTATGTGCAGCTGCTTCTACAATGCAATTCTTTTAGAGGGTTCACTCAATCTCTAGAAAATGTAAGAAGCTCTCTTAGAGGTGGGAATTGAAATAATTATGGACAGTGTCCTCTGCCAGTCTTTCCCAGCAGACCCTCAGCACATGTTTGGGCTTACCAAGTCTTCCCTACCACCTGATCCAACTCACCACCAGATGGTGATCAGTTGACAGCTCAGCACCTCTCTTTTCCTGAGTGTCCAAAGCATATGGCCTCAGGTGAGATGTCACAGCCACAATGTCAATCTTTGACCTTTGGTCCAAGGTTATCTGGTACCAAGTACAAAATGTGAGTTAAGGTGAGCCCAACTATATTTAGCTAGTATCTCTGAACTCACACACCAGCTCCAGTTCTGTCCCCCTGGTGAGGTTACAGTCCACCTTCCAAAGTCAGTTTCTGCTGCAAGGTCTGTAACAACAAGAGCCTGGTCTTCGTCAGTATTGCAATTGCACTGCAGCCTTAAACCTGGCCCTTGGTAATTGTGGGCCTACATGGTCTTCCCAAGTTCACTCTTTGGGTTGAGCCTGACTGGGTACAAGGGCTGCCTGGTCACCATGTATTCACCAAAGAACACTAGTCCCAGGCCTGGCTCCTGAGGTATCCTCCTACACAGGATACCCAATTTATTGGTCCTTTTGATCATAAGAGTGTTTTGTTGTGGATCATGTTTGTCTGCATCTTCACCCCAGAACTTTGTCATGGAAGACCCTACCAGGAGCCTGATGACTTAGCTCCTGGTGACATAACCTTGGAGATCATTAGAGAATTTTAAATTTACATTTACATTTTCAGCATTTAGTAGATGTTCTTAGCCAGATCGACTTACAAAAGTGCTTTGTCATCTAATCTAATTAAATGTATACTAGCCAGTACAGTAGTTTAGCATTAAAGATACCATTGAAATAGAATACTGCTAAATACAGGAATCAATGCTGATACCTAGAAAACGATGCAAAATGAGCATAAGTACTATATCAAAAGTGCAATATCAAACAATAAGTGCTAGAAGTGTTCAGTTAACCAACAGTAGTACAAAATGTCCATAGGTGCAGGGTTAGTGGTCATTTAAATATTATCCAAGGTCCTGAAGGGCATATGTTATAGTTTTATTTTTCTACAAAGGCATTTTTACAATGGTGTGTAAAGTTGCCTCGGCAGAGTTTTGCCTGTGACTGAGAAAGACAGTTCCCATTCACCTGCAGTATGGTGAAGATAAGAGAAAGACAGGTTGTACTCAGCAGCAGCGTGGAGAAAACAAGAGGTTTGACAAACAGAATAGACAGCTGCACTAGACTACAAGGGAAATACATGAAAACATTACATCATATTTACAACTGTGCATATCTAAGACATAAAATTCTTATATATTCATCCATGTACATTCTTTTTTATGGGGACCTTGAGAGGCCACGGAATAAACCCATTTTTATTTTGTGTGTATAAAATATTAAATTGCACATATAAATTAGTTTAACCTGGCCATGAGATACTAAGTAAAGGTTATGAAACCACACATCGTGGGTGATTACTTTATTTGTGCTCTCATTTTTTTGTTTTTCACGTTCTTCAATGAATCAAATTGTGCTCACGTTACTGCAGCTGGTTGATGATTGTACTAGATGGAAGTGAATGTACTGATTTTAAATGTAATTTCCACATATACACAACCAAATGTAATACATTATGGTGATTAATTTATTAAATTCCTAATTAATAAATAAACATTTTAAGTTTCTGAAAAACAGTTCATAAAACACTGATAAGTTATTACCCTCATAATCATGATGGGACAAGCAGTGGAACTATTAACATGTTTATATTTTTCACCATACAGTGACCAACACTTTTACTAAATATTTTGCTGTCATAGGTAAACATTTATTATTGTAATGAATTCTTATAAATAGTTTACTTGAAATATTGATTTCAATTATGGTTATAGCATATTCTTCTAATCTAGCTTTAGCATATTGTAGACGTATTACAGTGTTGAATCTACTAACAAACGTTTGATGACTAGAAAAATTCTAGATATGTTATTTAGATGAAAACAAAAGCAAGACTCTAAAGAAGTCACAAATGTAGCTGGGCATATTTCCTATGCAATAATTATGTACTCTGTTTATGTATATGTGTATTTTCCTGTTTCTCACTGGATGCTGAACAAAAATGTAACCCATAATCATGCAATCAACTGCTTTAAGTGTTGATATTAAATTAACCAAAATATGACTGCTGCCCTTTTGTTTTCACAGAAACCTTCCTCAGTAACAAAATTCCTGATACCACCATCTAACTGGATGGTCCTTTGTTTTGTTCTGACAGAAATACAGCTATGTCCTACAAGACGGATGGAGGATGCCTATCGGTCTACATCAACACAGAATGGTGCAAGAACTCTGTGCTAGTCTCAAGCACTGCTCACCACTGGTGGAGCATGTGAATGTAAAATGCAGACCATATTAACTACCATGGGAATTCACCACTGTGCTCATAGTTGCAGTGTATGACACCCACCAACCACATGAAAGAGGTGCTCTATGAACTGTTTGGGGCTATTACAACTGCAGAATACATACCCAGATGAACTATTGACATAGATTTCAATCATGCAAATCTCAAGTCTCTGTTCCCTATATTCCATCAGCATGTAGACTTTGCAATGAGAAGGGTGAACACATTGGATCATCCCCAATACATTCTAAGCAAAGCCCGACCTCCACCTCAGACACTCAGACCACATCTCTGTCATGCTAATACCAGCATACAGACTGCTCATCACACTCTCCAAGCCAGTTCTGCAGTTCTGGGTGAAAACCTGACCAGCAGGAGCCATGCATGCTCCATGTCTGCTTAGATCAAAAGGTGCAGGCTCTTTATTAGTAAATCAAATAAGGCAATCTATGGCAGAGGGCAGAGCCTTTTGCTATAAAGCTCTCACACTATAGAATACCCTTCCTGTCAATGTTTGAGACTGAGACACAGTCTCAATATTTAAGGCTAGGCTGAAAACCTTTTTGTATAGTCATGCATTTTATTAAATACCTCTCCTCTTAGGTAAAGGTGTAGATCTCGGGGTTCATGGGTACTGGGATGTTATGATACTGTTACTTCACGTTCTTTTAGCACTCAAGTTTGGTGACTGAGAACAGCAGAGTGTTGATGTTCCAGGGATCTCTCATGTCTGTGCTTCCTTCTGGATCTAACTTTTTACCTGTGCTGCTATAACTACATCCATCTTTGAACTTCATAGTTCTATAATTTACACACTCTAGTATTTGGACATGCCTAATAATGTAGCCTCTCTTTCTGTCCATGTAAATATACTCCTGGTGTCATGCTGTTGCTGAGCCTCAACCTGTCTCAGCTGCTGAGACTCCTCCCACCACCCTCTGATGCCCTCCTTCTGTGGTCCATCCTCTCTCCATCCCAACCACCCACCCCTCCATTGCCCTCAGAAGACATTCTTTTGCCAGATGGGTTTTGGACACATCTATGCTCATCAAACCCAGACTAGGACTTCTAGAACCCTGGAATAGACTTTTATTTCTCAGTAATTATTTTGTTATTTGTTATTTATATTGCTGCTATTGTGGTGTCCAGTGTTGACTAAAGGAGGATGGGTCCCCCATTTGAGTCTTGCTTCCTCTTATGGTTTCTTTCTCATGCTCTTAAGGAGTTTTGCCTTGACACTGTTGTCTTTGGCTTGCTCACTGGGGGCTTGAATCGAGCAACTGTAAAACTGCTTTGAGATAATGGCTGTTGTAAAAAGTGCTATATAAAAAAATTTGACTTTAACTTTGAGGTCTTCAGGATTTTTTTGAGTACACAGTCTAGGGCACATTTAAGAAAGCTGCAACAAATGGTGAATCCATCAACCTGGAGCAGTCTACAGCATCAGTGACTACAACATGTGGCTACAGCAAGTGCATTAATGACGTTAATGCCTTCAAACTACCCACCACACACCCCAACCAGAAGTCATGGATGACGGCTGAGGGGCATGTGCACTTGTGATGCAGCCTTCAATGCAGGTGACAAAATGGCTCTGAGAACAGTAAGGGCCAAACTATCCAAGGCTATTAAAGATGCGACGCGCACACGTGTTCACAGAATCAGTGGACACTTCCAGGACTCACATGACATGGCACAAGTGGCAGGGCATTCAGGTCATCACCAATTACAGGACAACAACTCCTGTTTCTGACAGTGATGCTTCCCTTCCAGACATGCTGAATGACTTCTATGCACTGTTTGAAGCACAGAACAATGTAGCGACAAGAAAGACCACTCCTTCTCCCAGTGATCAGGTGCTGAGCATGAGAAAAAATCTGTGCAGAGTTAACCCATGGAAGGCCACTGGACCAGACAACATTACTGGCCTCAGAGTGCAGACCAGCCGGCCGATGTTCTCACAGGCATCGTCAACATATACCTGAGCATCCCTACATGCTTCAAGGTCACCACCATTGTCCCCATGCTGAAGAAGTCTTCAGTGCCCTGCCTCAACGACTACGGTCTCATCACACTCACACCTATCATCATGAAGTGCTTCAAGAGACTTGTCATGAGGCACATCAAGATGCAGCTGCCCACCCTCACTGGACCCCCTACAGTTTGAATATCATCCCAATTGTTCAACATATCATGCAATCGCCACCACCCTTCATCTGTCTCTTGCCCATCTGGACAAAAAGGGGCACATATATAAAAATGCTTTTCATAGACTTCGATTTAGCATTCAACACCATCATTCCTCAGCATCAGATTGAAAACCTGAAATTGCTGGGCTTGAAGACCTCCCTCTGCAACTGGATCCTAGACTTTCTGACTGAGAGTCCCCAGTCAGTCTGGATCAGGAGCAGCATCTCCAGCACCACCACACTGAGCACTGGGGACCCTCAGGGCTGTGTGCTCAGTCTATTGTTGTTCACGCTGCTGTTCCACAACTGTGCAGCATTGCACAGCTCAAACCACGTTGGTGTGTCTCTTAAGCAGGGATGACGAGTCAGCATACAGACAGAAGGTGCAGAGGTTAATATACTGGTGCAAAGTCATCAAATTGTCTGGGAATGTGGAAAAATCAAATGGTGGTTGACATCAGGAAAGTATATGTGATCACTCTCCAATCAACATCAACAGCTCCTTTGTAAAAATCAATACCAGCACATTTGTTCTTTGCTGTCCACCTAGCACAGAACCTCACATAAAACCTCAACACTCACTGCATAGCCAGGAAAGACCAGTAGCTCATCTCTCTACCACCATCCTCACCGTATTCAGCAGAGGGACTATAGAGAGCATTCTGAGCAACTGCATCATTGCCTGCTTTGGGAATTGCACCGTTTTGGACAGTAAGACCCTGGAGAGAATAGTAAGGACAACTGAAACCATGATTCTGACCCACCTGATTAAGATTTGGACCCCCCAAAAATAGGTAGAAGCAAAAGTTGGGAGGGGGGGGGTGTCTATATATATATATATATATATATATATATATATATATATAGAGAGAGAGAGAGAGAGAGAGAGAGAGAGAGAGAGAGAGATAGCCTTCTTACCTGTAATTGTAAATATTGCAATATATTGCCCATATTCATGTGGGGAAGAATTGTATTATATGGTTATTTCAGACTTTATTTCCTAAAATGGACCATACCATTTCTCCTCTTGTCTTTCTGGTTCACTCCCGTTATTGGTCGAGTCATCATTATGGTTGCAGTTAGAGAAGGCATTGTACATGATGTAAGTAGCTAGCTATCTAGTTTGTTTAAAACACTTTAATTTATTGCCTCCTGAGTTTCTGAATTAGATTGTGTCAACTGCATATAGATGAATACTAACATCAGGTAGCTTCTAACTTTTGCCTGAAGTTACAGCTGAGGTAAACTAATATTAGCTGATAGTCTGCCCTTTCATTTCCAGTGTTGGCTTGGCATTTCATTAACAATATAAAATGTCATAAATTATCTAATGTTAGCTAACACTGGTGCTCAGTCAAAACCAGTGAGACAATATAGGATTTGTAGAGATACGTTCTGACATCAACATAGAGTATATTTCATTTGAATAGGTTTGGTATGGCTGTGGTGGTGTAGTTAGTCTTTTTTTTTTGTTGTCGCTTTTTTAATATTAGCTTTAATAAAAGACACCCCCTTTGTTTTCACTCATGAATTCAGGGGTTTTATCTGGTTGGGTAGTTGAGCAATCCATGTGTGCTGAAAGCTGAATAATTGTATTAGTTCAAATGTATGACTACTTTCTTGAACTCAGATTAGATTTCATTCACAGAGTCAACATGAGCAAGTGGAAAGGATGAGATATAAGGCACTTTTCTGTGCTAAAAAAAGAGTAAGTTGAAACTTGATTAGAATTAGGACATAGAGATGATAATGCAGACATTATTTTCAGTGGTTGTCATGTAGGCTTAACACTGAGCAGGATAGTGTGGGTGATGATGAGATTTATACTTATGTGCTGTTGTAATAAGGAAGTAGAGGGAGGTCAGAAAAAGGAGAATCTGCAGACAGTGGAAGATCAGGAAGAGAATGTGCAGGCAGTATCTACTAGCAAAGTGGTTAGAAAGGAGACCACACTTAAAGATGTATAATATCATCCCAGACATTTAAGTAAATAGTACTTATGGATGTATGGTATGCACAACAATCATACCCTACTGTTTTCCACTAAAGTGCTTATACTTTTAATTTTGTATTGGCTACTGATAGTAAAGATAGCATTACACCATCACAGCTGTCTTATCCTTGTGTGTCAGGTACTGTAAAGATTGTAAGATTCAGTGCACTGAAGCACTCGCCTGCACTGTATTAGTTTACCTTTACATGCTGGAGAAAAGGTTGACCCCCCCCCCCCACCACTGTATAATTTGCACTCTGGCTGAAAAGATCATTGGGATCTCTCTCCCCTCTGTCATGGATATTTACAACACATGCTGCTTTCTCAAAGCCACCAGCATTGTGGATGATCCCACACACTCCTCACACAAACTCCTCTATCTCCTACAGCCAGTCTGTACAACAGTTTTTTCCCACATGCCATCAGACTCCTCAACTTTCAGAGACTGACAACAAATATTTAACAAATACTCTATTTCATTTAACAACAATACTGTATTCTTAAATTAGTGTAATAGCTGTTACCTCCATGACTGCTGTGTACTATACACATATCTCTTAAAATATCACAGTATGGTATATCCTTCTTTCACCCAGTATTGCACTTCTTGGTATTGCCCTTTATGTCATTCATATTTCATATTTATTGTTTACATGTATGATTTTCTTTTGTGTTGCATTGTGGTACTAGAAGAATATGATTTCATTTCAATGTATACCTGTAAGTAGTGAAAACTATGTAGGTACTTGGTATGAGAGACTATTTACATTTTCTTAGAGCACATTGCTGTAAATTATTTAGTGCATTTTAAGCATTATAAAGCATAAATGGTGACACATAGAATTACCTCTGTTTACATCATATATACCCATCTTGATGTTGAACATTTTAAAAATTCAGATCTGATGCAACTACTTCATCATGAGACAAAACACAAGGGTTTTGACAAATATTTCCACATTATCAAAACAAAACACGACAAGAATAAGAATTTGCATAAGAATTTTTAACATTTTATTTTAGGAGGAAGATGATGGATCAGTACAGGGCAGTGCATTGTGTCTAGCACAATCTGATCACCAAAGAACAATCTAGGCTTCTTATTTCAACTACCTTCACTTGGGTTACTGGATCTATCACAAAGTGTGTCTATAAATCTCAGGATCTACAGGCTATATATTGATCTTCATACAAGATAGCAGAATGGACTGTCGGTCTGCTTAATTCTTTATATGATATGATTAGATTTAAGATAAACTGGACTATCAATTAATCAATCAATCAAAGTTTATTTATATAAGATGTTTATATGCCTAATCATGTAATATGAGATAGAGATGTATACATCATAATAGATAAACTGTTATATAACTAGATACATCTATAGATAATAGATAAAATAGATGCTTGTGCAGACAGAAAGTTGTCCAGTCTAAAATGGTGATGTCACAAGCAAGAGCATGAGACTTCATGTTGACAGAGAATGATCCAGGAACAAATGAGGAGGGGAGGCCCAATCTCATATGAACTCCAGCTTTATCACAGCCAGAAGTAGCAGGGACCTCTCAGAGAAAAGGGGAGGGACAGAGAATAACACAAGAAGGTAGAGAAAAGAGCCTTAGAGAATGAAAGCAGTATATGATGATAGAGGCAATATATCAGCTGTATTGCAAACAATAGCATTTGTAAGTGTAATACATATCAAGGAATATCAGCCAAAGGTTTGTGCAGATGGATAATTTTTAGTCCAGACTTATGAATTTAGAGTGTGTCTGAATCCTACACTGAGGCAGAGCATACTCCAAGTTGAGGATGTCAGGGTAGGAACAACTGAGAGAAAAGGTGAGGCTGAGAATAAAACAAGTAGAGAGAAGATGGTAAACATTAGATTGAGAGTAGTATATGGAGGAAGTGTATTTGTAAATTAGCAATACAAGTGGAAACAATACAATACAAGTGGAAACAATACATAAAATGACATTCGCTGGGCAGTTTAGCCATAAACAGTAACATTTTGTTAACACAAACGTTAGCCAAAATCTTGTGCAAATAAGTAAGGTTTTTAGGCTTGTTTTAAATATTGAAAGTATGTCTATCATACTGAGGCAAAGTACCAAAGTAGTGCACTGTGTGAGAAAGTTCACCTGCTGTAATTGTTCTAATTCCAGGAACTGTCAGCACCCTGTAAACAAAGAGTATCCACAGGATATATGATTCAATAAGTTCACTAAGATACAGTGTCCAAACCATTTAGAAATGTATACTTCAGAAAAAGTCATTTATAGTCAATGCAGAATTTAACTAGTGCAGAGCTGAGAGAATAGGAGTAATAAGATCAGATTTTCTGGTTCAAGCGAGAGCTCTGGCTGCTGAATTTTGAGCCAATTAGAGATAATTTGGTGATTTACTAGAACAGCCAGCTAGAGGAACATGGGAATAGTTCAGCCTAGAGGTTAGGAAGGCATGTTGGAGCATCTTGGCATCATTAAAGGTATCTTTCACAGTCTGGTGATATTGTGTAGGTGAAAGAATGCAGTTCTGACTACATTGCATATGTTTGCATCAAATGAGAGATCTAAATCAAAGATGACACCTAGGTTTTTTACATTTGTGGATAGATTTACTACATACAACTATAAAAGAAAATCAAGCACTGTTAGTAAAAACAGCTATCAGTTTGGTCTGTTTGTGTGCATGAGTAGGTGGAACTATTTCAAGCTGAGGTGTTAAATGTTAGTTAATGAAAGAAACTTATAAATATCAGTACTTATCAAATTCACAGAAGTATTTATTCTAAATGACAAAATGCCGACAGGTGTAACTGTCGTGCTAAGGTTTTTATGTGTTTGTTATTCAAGGAGCCGATTTTTTAAGAACTGCATTACAAGTTATGATTGGCCACTTGGCTGTTTATATTCCAAACACTAGGAGGTGATCTTCGATACTTGGAGTAGAAACCGTTCGTGAAAAATTGTAGTCTTACAAGAACTACATGTTTTCCGTATGACAAAAATAAAACTGATGATCACAAAGAATAAAACCAGAAGGAATGTCGCGGACTGGGTGTTTTTCCATGTAAAAATATTTTTTGTATGATTAAGTTTACTAATTGGGTTCACTTTAAATAAATGCATTTATTTGGGGGGGGGGGGGGTCGGGGGCGGTAAACGTTTCATCTGTAACCTAGCTATTATGAAACGTTTAACATTTGTATATCATCCTCTTATAATATTTTTTTTACGTATGTAAAATTATCCCACTCGCCACCGAAAAAAAACAGATTTTGGAACGTATATTTAATCGCCGCAGTCAAAAATAAAGCTAATAAAAAAATCCTTCCCTTTAAATGTCCAGCCCTTTAACTACGTCGAGCTCTGTCGGCTGGCTGACGGTGTGTTGTGTGTTTGATGGTTTGAGCTCTGGCTCCCATGTCAATATCACGCTTAAATGTTTAAATGTAATGCGATGGGATTCTTGTGATCATGGATAGAACACAAATGCTAATATTGTCTTTCGTTGTGCTGGGATTTGTCGGAGTATGTGGCGGTGAGTAAAATCTTGTTTACCACAGCGATATTCTGGCTCCGTATTTATTTATTTAATCGCAGCTAACTCGCTGAATTTGGCATTTCCTACAACAACATTATGGCGCTAGGATTGTGTTGCTAGCTAGCTCGTTGGCTAAATTCGTTAAATTATGATTTTATAGCTTTGTCGCGGATTGCTGTTTTTTATCGTGCAATCATTTATCGCTTTTGTGTGTCGTTTATTAGTTGACGTTAGGTTATTACCTAGCAAGCTTTCCAGAGCCACGGAGGACGAGACTCCGGAATGTAACGATAGCTAACCTAGCTATCTTAGCTAGTACACACTTATGAACCAAGATGTGTCTAAACCATTTAGCTAGCTTAGCTGGCTGGTTAAATAGCTAGCTAGCTATAATGCCCTTTTACTGAGCTTCCTAGCTACTTTAAAATAAAAGCTATTACGAACTGAATAAAGGCTAATAAACAATTGTCTCTCGGGACCCAAATTTATTTATATAGCAGGCTTGCTAGCTAGTTAGCTATTTGTTTAAAGGTATTACCTGTGGCTAGCCAACCAGCTTAGCAAGTATGAAAGCAAGCTATTTATTAAAGGGCAGTTCATTTAAATATTCGTACATGGCTAGCTATGATCTTCTTGGCTAATGTGTTCAACTTCAGGTCTCTCATAATCCATTCACGGCAATCCAGTCAACTTCCCATTGTTACCTGTTTAGATAGATATTTAACGTTAGTCTATAACCTATAACATTTTACACTTTTGTTCTCCGTGGCCATATTCATCACATTACAACCGTCTTTACTGGCAAACTTGCAGTGGTCCCGACGATATGAAAGTAAAGTTATTCGTAAACCATTTTAAGGCGTGATTCCACTCTTACCAGTTCAGTTGTTTCTTTTCTCAAATAGGGTGGCTAGCGTTAGCGAAGTTCCAAAACTAAATACTTCTGTCATCGACTGCCCCACCCTCAAGACACACACTGAGTGTTAAAGATATTTGTAATCGTAGAGTATTGTCATATCTTGCCATTCTGAATTTGCGCTACCTGCATGTTCACTGTCCGTTTTGTCTGTGAAAGATGATATTGTAAACAAATTACTGTTTGAGATACTAATAACATCACTATGTTAGAGGCTGGGTCACTGAGTTTGCAATATGCACCGAGTCGAGAGGGCAAAGCGAAGACGGGGCCAGTCTGAGGGGTTGTTGTACGCAGAATTAAAGAGCATCTCCAGCCTACACACCCTTTTGCGTTTTTCTCTTTTTCTCTCTGCCTTCCATCTTTGTTTCCCTTTGTATACCAATACGATAGGGCCGGCAAATTTGAGCATCATATGATACATCCGGTCAATAATTGTTGTCTGGCAGTGTCATGTTCTGCCCGTGCAATATTTCCCTTCTCTCTGTCATGAAAAAAATATATGAATGTATTGTATAGAACATATTGCTACACTTAACCTTCTCAATTTCACAAATCAGAAAGAGGCTTTTGCATACAAACCAACAAAAATACAGATTTAATCTCTCTCTCCATGTATGATCACATACTTGGAGTCTTGCATTAGTGCTACAAGCTGCCTGACCAAACTCTGAATAACAGGGATAGCAGAGCTTAGGTTAGTAGTGAACACAGTGTTGTCTTATCAAGCCAGTATAAACATGGATTGTGTGTTATGGGTTAATCTCTGTAATAGATTGCAGAGCTGAACACACAGCAGAAGCGTGCAGCAGATAATGGAACACCAGCATGCTGGAGTAATGAGCACATTACAGCACACTAATCTAACCTCACCACAGCTCCTTATACACTACATGTTTTTAGATTGTGGGTTTCTATGCAATATTAGAAAAATGGACAAGTTTTGCATTAATAAAACAGCACAGTGTAGTTAGGGATATTTTCTCATTTGCTTGCTTGTTTGTTTAAGTGCTGTCTAAAGCTGTGGTAAAGTTTGCAATTACTACACTGGGAATTCAGTAAGATGCTCTGGCTGCTTCAGATGTGCCTGTGTCCATGACAAATTAGACATGATTTCGTTTTAGTCTCTCTTATCTGCAGCTGGAACTCCAGAAGGGTTTCAATTATCCATTATGATGATTAAAAAAAACAAAACAGGTTTGTCATAATTTGTGACACTGTAATGTTATGTTGCGGCTGGCTACCACCTCGTTGTAACAGGCATCGTATAGTGGCTACATGAGTTAAAGAAACGTGTGCATGGGTCTGTGTCTGTGTGTGCCCGGGTGGCTGTGGGACAAAGCCCATGTACTCGTGCTGCGTAAGTCGTGGCCTGCTTGTCCATGTCTTGTGTTCTTGCTTGTTTTCTGTTGAGAGGCATACTGATGTGTGACGAAAAGAGATCATTCAAATGACAGGGAAGTAGAGAGTAGTGGGAGCTGGGAATTACATTAGACAAACCTAATGCACTGCTAGATTAATCTGAGTGGGAGGAGACGAGGGGTGAAGGCATGCTGGGACATATGAAACATTCCGTCCCACACACCTGAATAACACACACATGCATGTATGCAAAGAGCCAGACTTGTTGCATCTCTCCTTATTGTTTAAGGTCAGTGTGATGACTTTTTAATATTATTATTATTATTATTATTATTAACAGTAATGGCTATTATTACACAGTGTAAAAACAGAAGTGCATACTACAGTTTGAAGTGTGTATGTATGTGTGTGTTGTGGCTGAATATTGTCTTTGTAGACCATGGCAGGTAATTTATCACTCCTTCCTCTCTCTGTGAACTTTAAACAGCGCTGACAGAGCAGAGCAGGGAATAATGCTGCTGCTGGTGGTGTGTATGGGTGTGTGGTGCAGGGTGCAGACACAGGTGGAGTTTGAAGGCTTATTTAAAGATTCATCCAAGTGGCCTATTTTAGAGTTAACTATTTTAACACCAGTCTTCTTCCTGAATAAGTTCCTTGACTAGAACTAAAGGGGAGTCCTAGTTTGCCAAATTTATATGATTTGCTTGATATCTATACTGTCCACTTAAGGTGGGAATGCAAAAATTGCTTGCATGTGTGCTATCTTGGGTCCTGTCCACAGTTCCCCACAGTTTATCCTCTGTGTTTTCTTCCACTGTTCCTAGTTTTGTTTGTGTGTTTGTGTGTGTTTGTGTGTGTTTGTGTGTGTTTGTGTGTGTTTGTGTGTGTTTGTGTGTGTTTGTGTGTGTTTGTGTGTGTTTGTGTGTGTTTGTGTGTGTGTGTGTGTGTGTGTGTGTGTGTGTGTGTGTAACCAAAGTGCCTGTGTTTCCTTTGAATATGAAATGAAAAGCTGCAGTTATTAAACACACCATATGCAAGTGCTAACATGTCTTAGACCAACAGTGACAGGAAGCTATCAGGGCTGTAGGGACTGGAGTGAGTATGAGTATAAGAGCACATGAATACAAGATACATGATACATGATACAGCCCTGCTCTGACACATTCCTGCAGCCTTAAAGAACCCAAAATGTGTCTAAGCAAACCTGCTGTGCAGACACAGGGAAGAGGACATATCTGAAATGTGGGCTGCACTAGATGTTATTTTCTAGTGGCATCTTTTCACATTTTATATATTCTCATTGGCTGTCTGCCTGGTTATAAAGCCCAGTCTGTATGTGTGAATGTTTGTTTAGGTTTTGAAGTATTTTAGGGACTTGGGGCAGCCTGTATGAATAGAAATGAGAGAGAAAATTTCGCAGGCCATTGAGAGGCTGAGGACACTAAGTTTACTTATAAATCCAGACTTGTACATGCATCCTTGTTTGGGATAAGCTCTTTCCAGTCCTTCAGACACTGCATGTAGAAATGCACTTCAGAAGGTGACTACAACTTGTACTTTATGCAGAGGCTTTGAACCAAGAACTTCACCACAAGACCCATCTCCTCTGCATGGTGTAGGTAAATCTGTCACCTTCGCTATGAGGGTGAGAGATATCACCTCTGTGCAATGGAACATCCAGTAGATTCATATCACCCTCTTTCTTTAAATGAAAAGCTTCTCGTCTCTCCGGCTTATTTCGGCTTGTTGCTTATGCAGACACACTGACATTTAATCGGTAATTTCTAGAAAATATTTTATGTTCAATGGAAGTCATTTGTCTGCTGTTCTCATGTTGTGCCCGTCCCGCAAATCATAAACACAGACCAAGTATTCTAGCTTGCAACTGTCTGTCATGGAAAGCAACAGCACACTACTTGATTTAACTCTACATTTAAATCTGCATTTCTTCATTCTGTCCAGAGATGTGTTCTGGACTGGCTGGACTGTGTTCTTAAAAAAGCAATATTCTAACCCTTACCCTAACCCCAATCAACCTGTCGATTTATACAAGGGCTGTCATTGCTATCATATTACATATCATATTAGAATATTGATTTTTTACATTTATTTTTTAAAAAATCTTCCCTTCAGTTTTTGTGTAGCTCATGAAACACTACACAAATGGCCTTTACTTAAAAGCCCCCTGCTGTTGAAAAGCAAATGGCAGACTGAAGTCGGCACTCTCTGTACAGTGAACATGAAATCATTTTGAAAATGATTTCACAAGTCTGCCCACCCAACGTCCTCTCTTCCTCTCTCTCTCTCTCTCTCTCTCACTTTCTCTCCCTCTTGCTGTGTCTCCAGCCCTGTTGTGCAACTGCACCACATCTCAGTGTGAAAAGAATGGCTACCGGTGTGAGACCACGGGTGCGTGCATGGCATCCACCTCCTTCATCGATGGCCAGGAGCAGCACGTGCGAATCTGCATCGACAAGGACAAGCTAGTACCCCCCGGGCAGCCTTTTTTCTGCCTGAGCGCCGAGGGTCTGCTCAACATCCACTGCTGCTACACAGACTACTGCAACAGCCTGGACCTCAAAGTGCCCTCAGGTGAATAGCCTATGTAAGCTACACAAATTGTTTTTTTGTTTTTTTTTAAATATCCCTCAGAAATGTGATTTCTGTGTCTCAGTGACGGTGCAACCCGACTCGGGAGCACCGATGGGAGGATGGGGCCCGGTGGAGCTGGCAGCAGTGGTAGCGGGCCCCGTGTTCGTGCTTTGTGTCCTGGTGCTGCTGGGTCTCTTCCTCTTCCAGCACCACCAGAGGGCCTACGGCCACAGGCAAAGACTGGAGGTGGAAGACCCCAGCACTGAGCACCTATACCTGGCCAAGGACAAGACCCTGCAGGACCTCATCTACGACCTGTCCACATCAGGCTCAGGATCAGGTGAGCAATGTAGAGAAAGCGCAAGGGTCGTGAAGCGAAGGCAGAGGGTGGTGACCATGCCTGGCTTTGAACCCAGGACTTCCAGGAGACAAATGTGTTCTCTACCCACCAGACCAAAGAGCTGTACTCTCCTGGGGCGATGGTCTCTGTCCCACTGCCCTCTCCTTCCCTCACAGGAGGGGTGGTTCCTTAAACCATGGCCACTCCCCTGATAGGCTCATGCTCTGTAGTGGTCAGTGCATATTTTTTACCACCTGGAAGACTCAGATTGGAGACCAGGCATGGTTGCTGCCCAATGCCTTTGCTACACACTGTTCTAGCACTGTGGCACAAAGGCTTTATTTGGCTTAACACAAAGAAAATTTCATTTGATATAATCTTGTTTGGTTACAAAAGACATTTCAAGCTCTCTTACTGTACTGTAATCAGAGCAGCTTTGAAAGATGAATAGCTGAAGGACTGATTTTCTCTGCATAGCACATATAGGCCAAAACAAGTATGGGCAATTTGATGTCGCCAAATGGAGAAATGATGTGATCAATCTATAGAACTTGACAAACATTTTTCTTTTCTCTCACCTCCTTCCACCCTTTCCCACTCCTTCCTGTGTTGGCAGGTCTACCCTTGTTTGTGCAGAGAACAGTCGCACGGACTATCGTGCTGCAGGAGATCATTGGGAAAGGCCGCTTCGGGGAGGTGTGGAGGGGCAAGTGGAGAGGAGGGGACGTGGCTGTGAAGATCTTCTCCTCTCGGGAGGAGCGTTCCTGGTTCCGTGAGGCTGAGATCTACCAGACCATCATGCTTCGCCACGAGAACATCCTAGGCTTCATTGCTGCCGACAACAAAGGTAAACTAACCCCAAACCAAACAGTCAAACTGTGAGCTGCTGTGGCCCTGAAAAGAACAATGGCTATATAGATGACTAATATACCCATCCATTCTGCAGTATCACACTCTGACTGTTTCTCTTTCAGACAATGGCACATGGACTCAATTGTGGCTGGTCTCTGATTACCATGAGCATGGCTCTCTGTTTGACTACCTGAACCGATACACTGTCACCATCGAGGGCATGATCAAACTGGCACTGTCTGCAGCCAGTGGCCTGGCACACCTGCATATGGAGATACTGGGCACACAGGGTAAGTGTGTGTGTATGTGAGCAAGAAAGCATGTGTGAGTCAAACCATCACAATATTTTTGAAATGGATGAAAAAGATGAGTGTGATTTATATTTTTTTTAATTAATAAAAATAAAAATTTAGATTTTCTGTTGCCTGTTTAATTTAACATGAATGTCTGTCTCTTACCAATCAGGTAAGCCTGGTATTGCTCATCGTGATTTGAAATCTAAGAACATTCTGGTAAAGAAGAACCTCACCTGTGCCATTGCTGATCTGGGCTTGGCAGTACGCCATGAGTCTGCCACGGATACCATTGACATAGCTCCCAACCAGCGCGTTGGCACAAAGAGGTACTGCAAGTGTGTGTGTGTGTGTGTGTGTGTGTGTGTGTGTGTGTGTGTGTGTGTGTGTGTGTGTGTGTGTGTGTGTGTGTGTGTGTGTGTGTGTGTGTGTGTGTGTGTGTCCCTCTCTCTCTCTGAACACACACTCCCCATCACCCTCAGCAAACCTTGCATACCCACAGTAGAGAGACGCACCCTACACATTTAAACAGTCTGTCATGTCAAACATGCCAAACATCACCAGTTGTCTGTGTAGTAGCACCCACTACCTACTCTGGCTTCCCTGGCCTTGTCTGCTACATCAGCGCATTGTGTGCCTGTGTATGTGTGCAGGTACATGGCACCCGAGGTGTTGGACGAGAGCATTAACATGCATCACTTTGACTCCTTCAAATGTGCTGATATCTATGCCCTGGGTCTGGTGTACTGGGAGATTGCCCGCCGCTGCAATGCTGGGGGTATGAACAGCTTGAGAGAGAAATGCACCAGCTCTTCTAATAGCACACTGGCCCAGCCAGACTAGCTATATAATATTGTATTGTATGTATTGTAATGAAATATTAAATAGAAAGTGACAGGTCAGCCATGGCTCTTAAGTGTAAGATAGTGAAGACTAGATCTTCCTTTTTGTGGAGTAGAAACCTGTTTGAAGTTATGTTACAGATTGGGAAGAAGTTAAGTTCCTGTTAATGTTAATGGAGAATGCAGCTGTTGTGGCTAGGTATGCAGTTGAGAAGCAGAATAAATAAGCTCTTCTCATCCAAATATGTCTAATGTGTCCTTCATGTTCATCCATGTCAGGTATCCATGAGGAGTACCAGCTGCCCTACTATGACCTGGTGCCCTCTGACCCTTCCATTGAGGAGATGAGAAAAGTGGTGTGTGACCAGAGGTTACGACCAAATGTGCCCAACTGGTGGCAGAGCTATGAGGTACACACACACACACACACACACACACACACACACACCCATATTTCCTAGTTGGGTATATGGCCCATGTTTTACCGCCTCCATATCTTAGGCCCTGCGTGTGATGGGGAAGATTATGAGGGAGTGCTGGTATGCCAATGGTGCTGCACGTCTTACTGCTCTACGCATAAAGAAGACCCTGTCGCAGCTCAGCGTGGAAGAGGATGTCAAGATGTGAAAGGAAATGTCAAGCCAAGCCACAACCGAAGGGCGCCGTCAAAAGAAAGTACAAAAGTTCTACTGCTCAAAACTATCCTGCCAGTTTGAAAAGGGAGAAAAAAAAACACTAACCCAGTCCACTGAGTTGTGACGTGGTCTACCTCACCCTCACAGCCAAAACTACTGAGAAACGATCATACTTTCAGCTCCCATGTCCTGACAAACTGAACTTGAACTTCCCTTTCCACAATCCCTTTCTCCATGTATGGCCACAGACTGGAAGTCCTGAACACTACTGATCTACTGTTAGCACTGCTGTTTCTAATCTCTTGCCTATCCCAAGGTAAATGTGGATTACCATTGATTGATTAATGTAATTCTTTTACTTTTTAATGTGATTCTTTAGTTTTGAGCTTTTAATCATCACCTTACAGCAGCAGCTCACTCCATAGTCCACTTCTTAAATTTTGTTCATACATTTACTAGCTGTATATTGTGTAAACTCCAGAATATGGGGGTTGCTTTCATGAAAAATGAAATGTGGAAGTGTGTTTGCACATATCTTATTGCACTCCTTCTGTTATTGTTTTGAAAAATGCTAATTGCCTGTGTTTAAAAGTGATGAGGTTCCTCAGACCTTAGCAGGATATAAAAGAGGAGACAGATTAAGCAGGTAGTCCAAGCAATTCATTTCAGGAGGAGCTGACAAATCTGAAATGAAAAACTTAATGTTGTGACACTACTGACACACATGTGGGCTTGAATAAGATTAATGAGAGCCAGAGTGTGGTTGAAACCTATTTTTTAATGTGAATCATGAATTTGTCTGTTTAGCCACATTGTTTCTTTTGATTGAGCAATGTTAGGTCAGCCACATTGAAATTGTCATCATAATCTTTTTTGCATGTGTCTTACAATGTTTTGTGAGCATGAACTGGATAATTGCCAACTCCATCTATGAAACACACTTGTGAATGGTACATTTATATATTTATTTTAGATTTTAGAGTCTCCATTTGTACTTTTTTAGTGTCATTAGGACTCCCTTGTACTCCACAAGCAAAGCTAATGTACATAGACTTTATTTTTTGGAAGGTACAGAAATGTACATATCTTGACCTGGTTTTGATTTTAGATTGCTTTGATACTAAGATAATTGAAAGTGTTGGAGAGGATTTTTTTGTACATTGAGTGACCTTTAGCTGCTGCCAGAGAGGGCCTATAGTGCCGTGCTGGAGCTGGAGAGAGCTGTTGGCTCCAACTGTCTGAATATGTCCCAGTCTGAACACGGCAATGTTCACTGAACTGCCATGTCTGTTGGCAGTTGTCAGAAAGGGTGCATAGCCTAATGTACAGGGCTGCTTTCCCAGAGCAGGATTAGTCCTGGATCTAGACTGAGAGAAAATTTCAACGATGAATCACCACTTAAAATACAATTTAACCCATGACTAGGCTTAATCTGGGTCCAGGAAGCCAGCCCAAAGTACAGTTTCAGGAGATTCACTTTGTTGCTTTTCACTGTAGCGTCAAATCATGCAACACTTATGATAATACCTATTTATTAGTTAACATTTAACCATAAAACTAGAGCTTAGTACACTTTAAGGTTCACTCAGTATTCACAGGGAACACATCATGTAGGAATAATTGCCTGACAAACCAAAAGGCTCTTGGTCTTTTAATCTTACACCCAGAGTGTGAGAATATAGACACAGGGTAGGAGACCCTGTAATGGCTCCTGTTAAAACCGAGATTAGTGGCCTGTGCTGTTTTTACACTGTATTTTTGACTACTGTACCTTAGACAACCTGAGTTACTTTTCTATATTCACTCAGTACTACTGCCCTGTTCTTGCTCACGCTCCTGTACTCTTCTTGATATGCAAGATGTAAATAGTTTGTATAATGTATGATTTTTTGATGTCAGAATTTTTGATCCTGTAGACAGTTTTGGTCTTGAAGCTTGCAGTATTTTTGTGATTTTATTTTCTTTGGTGAGTGTATATTCAAAGGTACTATTCTTCTCAGTCTTTCTCCATCATTTCTTTCAGTCCCTATAGAATATTAGAGGAAACTGTTGTAGTGCTTTATGTACCAAATTGATTGTTTGCAGTATAGTTACTCAGTCTTAATGATAGGTGCACAGATACTGACTAAACATATAGGATACATAAACTATGAAAGGAAAACAGTTCTTTTTCTCTCAGATTCAAAGATATCTTGGCAAGAAATTGTTAATCAAAACCTCTAGCACGTGAAAGCCAAAAAATGTATATATTTGTGGTAAAGGTTGGTTTTTTTTAAGCCTTGTTGTAGGGAAATATTATTTGTGTTTATTACACTGGATTACACTACTGAAGTACATGTTACTCAAAAGGTAAATTTACAAGTTAAATCCATTCTGCTGATCCTGAGAGTTCTCACAGGGCAATATCAATGAATTATGATATTTTTAGGTACAGATGAGAACTGTTTTACCTCTACTTTATTTCTGTACTGTTAATCTTTTTTTTTTTTTTTCTCTTTGGTTTTGAGCTCTCTAGCTGAAAATGTCTGTACATACATATTTATGGCTTCCTGACAAGGTTACTGCTGCTGGGGGGCTTTGGAGCAATGAGCATAGTCAGGGTCATAATGATGAATTTAGGCTTGCCAGAACGATTCTAATTCAGAAGACACCTGTGCATCTCCCACACCTCAAATGCCACATTATTAATGGTATACAGGCACAATATGAGCTCTGTGTATTCCTGTGACAAAAGGTATGGAGAAAATTGACCCTCAAATCTAAAATGACAATAATCTCACTGAGCTCCTAAACCCAATGAGAGTCTTTTCAGGAAGTTTCCAATCATGTACATAGGTAATATACAGTAATAAAAAGATTTTACTAAAGTTTAGTCTTCATTTTTTTCTTACCTTTTCAATTGCTTGTTTTTGCATTTATGTATTGAAATAATTTAAATTTGCAAAATGTGTACAGCTTCTGCATGTGCTAGCACTAGTCTGTTTTTCTGTTCCTCTTGTGAGGTGTTTTTTCTGGAGAAACACATCAATAACTTTTCCATCACAGTTTTAATCTAAATTAACATCATTCATACTTTTTAAAAACACCATTTCTATAACTCTGAGAACAAAGACTTAGATTTTTCCAACAGAGCACTTCGCACTGCAATACAGACAGCATCTCAGTCAATTACCAAGCATCTTTTTAAAGATACATTTTATTTGTCATGCATTAAATTATAAATTGGCATGGAATATAAAATATTTCTGAATTATGTACATATTCATTTGTATACATATTTAATTATTTAGAGAATGAATAAGAAAAAAGATCAGAATATGATGGAATGTCCTTTAACTCACCTTTCTGGGACTAGTGCAGTGGCCCTACATGATGAACTACACCAAACAAAAGGGGCCTATCTTTCTGCATAGGAAGCACACGTGTGATCAAAGGTACTGATCTCACAAATCAAGTCCTCACACTAAACTGGCTTTATTTTCAACTGTGCCTGTGAACAATATCTCCTAATGTGTGAAAGCATTTCACTGGCGTTCAACCCTGTAACTAACTTGGTCTAATGCAATGGAACATGTTGAATCAAATAACACACTCACGTCTATGCTAATCATAACCATGTTTGGTTTAAAATCATTAGTTAATGACACTCTCTGTTTTTCCACTGTAATTGCATTTTTATACTTTGTTTCAGTCATGCCTAAAATAGGAAGTTTCACTATACATTACAAAACAAGGGGATGTTTCTATCCACTTAACCATACTGTTGAAAAATGGGATGGGATGCCAATCCAATAAAAACCAAAAACACACAATTACATTAATATTCTGTTAACAATAAAAAGAGTAAACAGCAAAATTCATAATTTCACATTGTAGGGGGACAAAAAGTAGGTTCTGTAATCCTTTAGTGCAGCCTCTAGTGTGCTCTAGTTCAGAGCAAAAACAAATAGCTGCATGGTGATTGTGTGTGTTCCCATATGACAAGCAGAGAGCACCTGATATTAAATGTGCACAGGAGACCATTTTACTGAAGAACAGGTGGCCAGCTCAAGGAAAGAGTATATAACAGGTCCTATATACTTCAAATATCTGAGTGAAATAACTAATGGAGGGCCAGTTTCCTGTTATTCATATAAGGTTAAGGAACGTGAAACCATACCATCTCTCTACTCTTAGGTGTCTGATACACATGAATCTTGGTAATCCGTGGTTTGTATATTTTCATCGAGTTGAGCCACACTACTGCTGTGAGAAACACTGTAAAGCACAGCCTATACTTCCTCATCATTCTTTAAATCACACATTGCCACTGAAGTGGACCATAAATACTCTTTGAAATTGGTTCCCTCAACTAAATGCCAATATACTGATAAACCTACATCTTAATACTTTAATAAAATCCAATCCGGGTGAAAAGAAAAGTGGATTGTCTGTCTGTGGAACTGATATACCCTTTCATCATTTTCAGATGTAAACTGTGCATAAACAGCAGCACTGTGAGTTCTGTTTTGTTTGTTGTGTGTGTGTGTGTGTGCACACACATTGCCATGACTACGTTGTCTTCTTTCTCTAATGCCTAGGTTAGTATTGCTAGATTTTCCTTCACGTTCATTTTCCCCTCACAGAGCAAGAGTTCATCGTTTGTACCAACTAGCAAACAGGCACAAGAACACATCACATCCCAAACATCTAAAACAATCTGGAGTTTCAGTATTTCAAAAAAGGAGACGTTTTGGAAATCTTTCTTTTCCTTTCCACACACCAAGATATGACAATTCCTTGCTCATGCTTGTTTCTTGTTTGGCTGCTGAAGGTGAATCGATTGCCATCCAAATCCTATTAAGTCTTTTATTAAGCCTTTTTTCAACGGCCACAAGTCCTTTCCCCCTCCTCATCACCTCCTGTGTCCTCTTACACCCACCTCGCTTCCTAGTCAAAGGAGAAGCAGATGATCGTCTCTCATCAGGCTGACCCTGGATGAAAGCATGAGCTGTGTGTCAATTCTGTTGACAAGAGCACTGCAGTGTTCACAATAGCAATTGAACTGCAATATACAATTGAGCATATTTTGTTTTGAATAAATCAACTGGAAAATTGTTTTTACTGTCAAACATCAAAATATCCAACAATGGTGATGTCAAACGACGCACCATGCTCGAAGCAATCATCTATATTTGTTATAAAGTGGTACTACTAAAACCAAACACTTTCAGAAACAAATTTTCTGAAAGGACAAAGAAAACATGACAGGACCCATTTTATAGCAAGATACTATTAAAATGGTCTTACCATTGTCTCCATTAGTGAGCACAAGAGCCTGCAGAACATCTGAGAGAGAAACAATGCCCTTCACCACCTCATGATCATCTATCATCACTAACCTATGAACCTAGAGAATGTGTGGCAAAAAACAAGACAGAAACCGAGAGAAAAAGAATGAGTGGGAAAGAGCCATGGTCATGTACTACTGACAGAGATAAAGGAAGTCATGCACTGTTCAACAAGTTTACCTGAGGCTAATCAAATAGATTATGCCTCGTGCTTTGTGAGTATTAAAATGCTTATATTATACAGTGGTGCTTGAAAGGGCGTGAAGCCTTTGAGAAGCTAAGGTTTTGGCATAAACTTGACCTACAACTTCATGTCATAAAAATAGATCAAGGAAAACAAAACCAAATGAGACAAAAACACTTATTGAGGAAAAATTATTTAAATGTTACGTATCTGTGAGTGGCAAAGGTATGTGAAACTTTGCTTTCCCCATGTGGTGGGACCCATTATGCAGCAATAACAATTTTAACCCATTCGTCTGTACAATACAGCTTTATATCAGTTAGCTCACGCTTTAATCCAAAGTGACTTGCAGTTATGACTGAACACAATCTGAGCGGTTGAGTGTTAAGGGCCTTGCTCTGGGGTACAACAGTGGCATCCTGGTGGTTGTAGGGCTTGAACTGGCAACCTTCTGGTTGTTAGCTGAAAACTACAGCTACCCTGCCCTATGTCTGCATATTGATCATCCACCCATGAACAGCTTGCTTCATGTCCTTCCACAACATTTCTGTTGGATTAAGGTCAAGACTGACTTGGCCATTGCAAAACCTTAATTTTATTCTTTTTTAAACATTAATTGGTAGAACAACTTGTGCGCTTAGGGCCATTGTCTGCGTGACCTACGTTCTCTTGAGAATTTGTAACATTTTCCAGCCTGATATGCATCAACAACTTTTTCTGAGGTCCTCAGAAATCTCCTTTGTTCATGCCATGATTTCATCTTCAATTTATTTGATAATCCTAAAGGTTCACATACTTTTGCCCCTCACAGATATGTAATATTAGATCATTTCCCTCGATGAGTCTAATATTTTTTGTCTCATTTATTTGGTTCCCTTTATCTACTTTTAGGGCTTCTGTCACCATCTGATGAACTTTTAGGTCAAATTTATGCAGAAGTATAGAAACTTCTAAAGAGTTCACATACTTTCAAGCACTGTATTTGCTAGTTTAAGGTACTAATAAAGTAAGGACAACTTGTGAATTCAGGGAGTCAAAGTTAATTAATGAATCTAGGCTGCTTATTTACAAACTCTACTATTTTAAATAAAATATTTATAATTAACCTGGAAATAAAAGAGGAAAAAACAACAATGACAAGAACCGTTACGGAGGTGTGTGCATGAGGGTCAGCATTTGGGCCTCACTTCAGCCTCCACCAGTCTGTTGATGATGGCCTCCAGGGTCTCATGTGCTTGGCATGTGAGAACTCCCTCAAAGTACTGTGAGCGATGTTGAAGGGCTTTGGTCACAGTAATATCCAGGTTGTTATACGTCTTCTCCGCAGCTAAGTTCTAATACAGCAACAAGGCAAGGGAGAAAGATGCCTGAACCTCAATGTTGTTCATAAAGTACAGCCTGACTCATAAATAAGCCGGAGGGTATCTTACATCAACCCTGTGGTGTGACCACACACCCCTCAACAAGTCACAACAATTCTTATGCCTTGACACAGACTTATACTGTTACCCATCTGACTCCACACACACACAATATTTTATTTACACACACACACATATATATATATATATATATATATATATATATATATATATATATATATATATAGACACACACACACACACACACACACACACACACACACACACACACACACACACACACACACACCACTTACTATGACATCAAATTTGGAGTAGATGTCAACAACTCTTCCTGTGGGGCAGAGGGAAAGAGAGGGCCAAGATTAGCAGAGATTAATGTGGCGATACATTTACACTCTGGATCACTGAACTGAGACTAGTTTTCAGCTTTCACATAAATCCCTCTCATGCTCACCATTATCATCAACCACAGGCAGGGCAGATACTCTCTGGTC
The DNA here is from genome assembly GCF_041902795.1 of Electrophorus electricus. Taxonomy (NCBI): domain Eukaryota; kingdom Metazoa; phylum Chordata; class Actinopteri; order Gymnotiformes; family Gymnotidae; genus Electrophorus; species Electrophorus electricus. The sequence goes on from NC_137503.1 coordinate 10,727,508, forward strand.
GACAAAGATTCCCAGTGCAGTATAGAGAGGTGTGTCAGACTGGACCACTGCAATGTTCTGAAATGTTCCAATATTAAGATCCTCCAGAGTCTGTGAAAGGAATGCTGGTTTGGGCATCTCTGAAATCTGAAAACAGCAGAAGACTAAGAATCAGTGGAATATGCTAGCTAAATCATTTTGAAAAGTAAAGCACCACATTAAACCATACTATACAAGACCATTACATGCATTATATGCCATTATTAAAAGGAAACAATGGACAAAGCAAAGCAGGTTTGGTATACATTTTAAAACAGGAGAGGATTTTCAGACAACTTTTCAGACCATGTAAAAAATCATTTTATATACATTTCTATTAAAGTATTTGTATAAAATAGCAATACATTAATCTTCCAAATCTTAAAGACGTCTTTAATTGCAGATTTTACAAACGGGGTGTGTTAATGACCAAGTTAGGCCTCCACTTCCTCTGCTGCATATGATGGAATATCCCTAAGGAGTTCCTCACCCAGGGAACTCGCACTTACAAAGAGTTTGAGGAACTTTAGGATCCTCTTGTGCGTGAGGATGTAGAGTGTGTTCCCCGTCAGAGGGTCAATCACCGGCAATCTGTGGATCTTGTGCTTTAGCAGAGATGACACGGCATCGTAGAGACTTGAGGAGAGAGTGAGAAGTGAGGCCAATTGAGTAGGCCAACACAACATAATCCATATACATTTCCTTCAGATACGCTAAATCTTACCTGGCATTAGGGGATATGCTAACAAGAGGTTTGAAGGAGTCTTGAAGGTAGACCTCTATTAAGGAACACAAAAGATTACAATGTATATTACAGTGACTATATATATAAAAGTAAAATTATTTGCTGTCATTTGATAAGTTTCTTACCTCTCCACGTCTCTATTTTATGTTCTTCCAATTCATATATCTGAACCTAAGACAGTAATCAGATAAAAATACACAGTTGAAGTCAACTTTACATTACACCTTAGCCATATTCATTAAAACATTTTTTTCACAATTCTTGACAAACATATAAACCTAGTACACATTCCCTCTTGGGTAAGTTAGGATTACTACTAGATTATAGGTAAAATGTCATAATACTAAACACAATGATTTGCTTCAGCTTTTATTCATTTCATCACATTCGCAGTGGCTCAGAAGTGTACATACATGTGGTTAGCATTTGGTAGCACTGCATTTAAATTGCCTAACTTGGGTCAAACGTTTCAGGTAGCCTTACACATGCTTCTCACAATACATTGCTGGAATTTTAGCTCATCCCTCCTAACAGAAGCAGTGTAACTGAGTCAGGTTTGTAGGCCTCCTTGCTTGCACACGCCTTTTCAGTCCTGCCCATAAATTTTCAATGGGACTGAGGTCATGACTGTGATGGCCACTTCATTATCTTCACCTTGTTGTCTTTAAGCCATTTTGTCACAACTCTGGAAGTATGTTTGAGGTCATTGTCCATTTGCAAGACCCATATGTGCTGAGGCTTCAACTTCCTGGCTTATGTCTTGAGATGATTTTTCAAAATCTCCACATAATTTTCTTTCCTCAGATGTACACCAGTCCCTCCTGCAGCAAAGCACACCCACAACATGATGCTGCCACCTTTGTGCTTCACTGTTGGGATGGTGTTCCTTGGCTTGCAAGCCTTCCTCTTTTTTTCTATGGTCATTATAACCAAACATTTTTTCTTTCCTCAGACCAGAGGACATTTGCCTGAAAGGTAAGAAATGTCCCCATTCGCAGTTGCAAACTTTAATCGGACTTTTATAGAGGTTTTAGAGCATTTTTGCTGAGTGGCCTTTCGGGTCACTTTTGATAGAGGTCACTTTTTATTATTGATAAATACTTTTGTACTTGTTTCGTCCGGCATCGTCACAAGGTTGTTTGTTTGTTGTTCTTGCATTGTTTTGTATTTTTCGTTCCAAAGGATGTTCATGTCTAGCAGACAGAACACATCTCCTTCCTGATCAGCATACTGGTTGTGTGGTCCCATGGTGTATAAACTTGCATATTATTGTTTGAACAGATGAATGTGGTACCTTCAGGCATGTGGAAATTGCTCCCAAGGACGTACTAGACTTGTGGAGGTTCACAATTATTCTTCTGATGTCTTGTCAGATTTCTTTTGATTTCCCCCAAGATGTCAAGCAAACATGGGAACGTAGGCCTTTAAGGTATACCTCTAATTAACTCAAACGATGTCAGTCAGCCTATCAGAAGCTTCTAAAGCTATGACATTGTTTTCTGGAATTTTTTCAAGCTATTTAAGGGCACAGTAAAAGTTGTGTTTGTAAAAGGCTGATCCACTATAATTTTGATATAGTAAATTATAAGTGAAATGATCACCTTATAAACATTTGCTGGAAAAATGGTTTGTTTCAGGTAAAAAGCAGATATCCTAAATAAATTGCTAAAACTATAGTTTGCTGACATGCAATCTGTGGAGGGAATAAATGAGTATGAATTACTTCAACCTAAGTGTATCTAAACTTATGACTGTAAATAGATCTCAAAGTTCATCAGTATCTGACTAAGACTGCTGCATTTGAGTTTGCTGTGTTTCATGTACATAAATAAATGTAATGTATATAATGTCTATGAATACTCTGCATCAATTATAATAATAATATTTATTATTAATAATAATAATTATTATTGGCAGTAGCAATTTTACAAAACTTACATTACACTCATTTCAGTGCATTACACAGGCTAGACAAGGTATCAACTTTATTAACTTAATAATAATAATAATAATAATAATTTATTATTATTATTATTATTATTATTATTATTATTATTATTAATAGAATAATAAATTGGTATTTACCAGTGGTGACTTGTAGTAGCGATGAAGTATGTTGATAAAGTCTGTTATGGTCAACATACCTACAAAATTATAGTGTTTAGTGTGTAGCAGAAAAGTGGAACACGAATACTTGCTGTAAATAAACATTAAAAAAAAACAAAAACAAAATACATACCCACAAAGCATTGCTTTTTGCTGTCCCAGAGAGGGGCTGCTCTCACCCCATTGGAGACCAGAGCAAAAAATGCCTTTTTCACCTGGTAAAGTATGGAGAGAAAGAAAAGATCTCTTTTTCCTCTTACAAACTCCCCTGTGATAAAAAAAAACATCTAAAACCTTACAAATAACTTTACCAACAGACAGCATATTTAAAAGTAAATGAGTGCAAACCAACCCCTCTTATCTACCAGTCTTACCTGCAGAGAGGTGTCAAACACCACCAATTTGGAGCTGGTCGGCACCAGATCATAGCAGCGGTGTGACTTCATGAAGCAAGTGTACACATTGCGTTCAGGATCTAGAGTGACAGTAAAAGAATTAGAAAAACAAACAATGCTTTAAACTTCAGTCCAACCTGTTCAAACTTCAGTATCTCCCTATTTATTCCAACTAGCTTTAGAACTGATTACAAAATCTGTGTTCAGTTATGACCACAATATAGTATTCATTACAACTTCTTACCTTCTGTGTGTGACTCCTTTTTCCCTTCAAAGTCATCAAGAACTGCAGGAACCTTAAAGAAATTAGAAGCACAATCTTTAGACACAAAAGTTATGTACACTGTCCCAAATCACTTTTGTTGGCTTTGAACAAACACTACCACCTTCTTTCTCTCACTTTGATAATCTTCTTATGAAAAATATTTAGACTGTTTACAAGGAGATTCTGCTTAGCTGGAATTTAGACAGCATGCCATTTATTTTAAAATCTTAAACCTTCCTTGTAATTGCATATTGGTTAAATAAGATGTCTGAGCCTTGAGCTCAAGACCCTTGTGCAGAAAGAACTGTCAATGAATTCGTATTAATTCTGAAGCATTTTTAGTAATGATTGCTCAGCACCATTATATAATGGTAATAAGGAATTACACATCTCCCAGGCCAATTCTTGTTGTATTTCGGGATAGGATGAGTAGAATTAGGATAAACTATGCTACAACAAATTTTTAGTGGGTAAAGCAGAACAGAAGCAGAATTATCCATGCAATCAACATGACATCCCAAGTCCAGTCTGTCTAAGTCTAAAGACTTCCAACTTTAACAGTTCTTAATCGAGATATAGAATGAGAGCACGGAATATTAAAAGTAGTTAGCAGGAATTTTCCTTTGGGTAAAACCTTACATATAGCCTACTAATTCTATCCGAGTCAACCAACTTCCGTCTAGAACAACTTCATCTAGAACAAAATGAACAAATACTATATAAAAAAAATCACTTATAAGCAATGGAGAAGTATATCCATTTTCATTAACATGAGGCACACGCTATAAATAATGCAAATAATGATCTTTATTCTTTACCCTGCAGGGATCCTGTCCGCCCAGGACACTGAACTGTTTTCATCATCTTACATTAAAAGGAAGGTTGCCATAAAATTGTGTCAGTGATGTAGCAAGGCAGTTCGCCAACACTACCTACACACATAGCTACGCCCACACATCGAAATATTTTATTAATGGAAATCTAGCTAGCTAACTTACAATACATATATTAGGAAGCCGTCGTTTAAATCTCTGGGTAATAAAATGCGAGAGAACTAGCTACCTAGGTTGGATACTTGCATCGATACCAAATATAGGGTTACTGAGCATAGCGACAACAAAAACAAGTTATTTATTATCAAGTTGGATAACATAACGTTACATTTAACAATATATTGAGTAGCTAGCTATTATTTGTTATCAAGGTAAATAGCTAGCTTATCCATGCAACTACGTTACATTCAACGAGATATAAGCTAAGTAGCTAGCTAGCTATTAGCCAAGTTGGCTTTTATCGTAAAGTGCAATTAGTCTTCAAAACGTTAAGTAACCGCTAGCTAACCTAGCTAGCTAGCTAATGATGTTTTAATTAGCGAGTGTAAAACATCTAGCTAGCATAGCTAAGATAACTAACTTCTTATCACTTTACGTGCGTTTTACCTAAATCCGTCAAGCACATGAAGTTGTAACTCCTTCACTTGGCGTGTATGTGTAAAGCAGCTAACGCTAACTTTGTAGTAAAGATAACCTGTTAGCTAGCTAGCTATCTTAGCTTTGTTTGTCCAAAGGGGATGTTGTTGCGTTGGCTTGTTAAACTGGGTCCCAGAATATTTTTAGCTCAAGATACTCACACACTCCATGTTCCATACACAATCTTCAAAAGATGCTCTTGTTTCAATCCCCTAATCCTCCTCACAAACACTCTGAAAACTGTCCGTGTGGGGAAGTTGAAATGAGGCTTGTTAGATCGGAGGACGCGTACGGGCAAACCGGAAATGACGATATTTGCAAATACGTATATCGGCGAAAATCCCTCGGTCCTAGTATCACACTAGATATAGCAAAACCAAAGGAAGGATTATTAAACAGTTTATTTTTAGGCATAGTGTGCAATTTTGAGACATTATTTTGTGCCAATTTTTTACATTTACAGCATGGACGTTTAGGTTGAGATATATGAAAACCAAACGTTAAACATATTTATAGACAGGTTTTATATCAAAATTTCTATCCATGCACAAGCAATAAAAGATGGTGAATCTTAAATATGAATATGCAGTCAGTATTCTTTACAGCCACTCAGGCATTTCAAATGATGAGACAGTTAAAGAAAAAATATTTAAAGTTTCATTTTATTTCATTAGTTGTAAAATAGTCTCATATACTGTTTTTCCTATAAAACAAGATGTGTCAATTTCAAAGTCTCAGGCATGCCAAATAACCTCCACAGGTTTTCTGGGATGGCCCAAGTATACGATCTGGGAACAACGTAAAAGGCTAACCAAACTCATCTCCCCACTGCCACATCAAAATCCACCTGATCTGCCCAGCCACCTGCTATGTTCAAGTGTTGGCCAAATCCTAAATCAGAGACCAGCCACTTCCTCCTGCCCCATTCCTCATGGGACTGGCTTGTAACCTGCTCACTCATGTTTAACAGGTAGAAAATTCCCCACAAGGGGAGATAGTAGCACTTAAGTAGATTTTTGCATGCATCGTTGCAAGGGATGAAACTGGTATGTCCTTAACGCCACATACCCTTGTTGAAGAAAACAGACTAAAGGATGTTGCCCGGGAACTTTGAGTTCAAGTATCTCAGGCCCATCTTAAGACCATTTCTCAACCCATAAGTTGCGATATTGCAATTTCACATTAACTGGAATCTGCATGGCTAAATTCAGAGAGACAAATCATCCCATACTTGGTTAACAACTCTGTTTAGGCCACTAATATTGTATGTGTTACAGCAAATCATAGCAAGTCAATGGTTTATATTTATTACAGAAATTAAAGACAAAGAAAAAAAAAAATTACATCCGAAGATTAAAGCCTGGTATCTCATTATACCCCATGTTTACTCTTTACCAAAAATGTGTCTGATATATGCACATACGGAAAGAAAAAAGCTCTGGGAAAGTGGCTTAGCAGTGTTTTGAACCTGGTCTCTTACTTGGTGCTAAATATTACATATTCTTCAACATGTCATTAGGTTTATATGAGTAGTTTTAATTGAGCTGGGGATACTTTCATGGTCCAATACAAGCTTTACACAGAAGAAAATCAATTTTTAAAATGCCAATGCAAAACAAATTATAGGGAAAAGATTAGCTTATGTATTTCTCAATATTTCTCAATTCAGACAAAGCTGCGCTCTGGTTTAAAGCTCAGTCAGACTAGAAAGAAGACAAAGATGGCAGTTAATAAAGGAAACGTAGTTCCCAAAAGTCCACGGTTCAAAATTCTCTATCTTCAGAAGAATGAAGTATATAAGAATTCTGTGCACAGAATTCTAATGCCCCAGAAAGCACTCCCAACACTCCATGGAAGGATTTTAGATTCAAAAAGTAAAGTCAATTTTGCCTAAAAAACATTCCAACCCTGAGGAATGAGAATGGATTTGGGTAACTTTTCCAAAGTTCAATTGCTCACTACTTCCTTTCATTACTATTTAACTAGCAGTTTGAATTCAAACATTAGGGCAAAGCATTTTTAAAAAAATTAGATTAGCAACACGTGGATAAAACCACAACTCTACAAAAGTCTTGCTAAGTTTTTTTTGTTTTTTTTTTTAAATCATGACATTTCGAAAAGGTCTGGTTTTGCAGATTCCAAAGAAAAACTGAGTGCTTCAAAAAAGTAAGCACAGATTTTTATGAAAATCAGTAGAAAGTCACTGTCATCTATAAGTCCAATTTCAAATTAACATACTTCCGAATGACACAGTCCAATGTTTCTCAAAAACATATATAGGGGAGCTGATGGGCACGACTTGCATTAAGGTTTTTGCAAATTGAATGTGTTATGCCTGTGTCTGTGTGTGTGTGTGGGGGGGGGGGGGGGCTTGTTGTAGAGTATCTATTCTGCTGCAACTTCATTCTCTACTCGAGGTCCTGCAGCATTTTCTGCAGTCTTGGAAGCCTGTGGCAAAATAAAATGTGGAACAGAACTAAGAAAATGTGATTAATTATACATAAAGAAATCTTTGCTGTCCATAAAGGAAAGCATATTAATGGCAGTATCCAAACACTGAAAACTTAGATTTGCCTTTGACCAAACACCTCACCTTCTTTTTCTTCTTTTTCTGTGCTTTACGACTTGCAGAGCTTTGTATCAGTGACTGTAAAAGAACATTTTATATCACGCATTAAGTAATAAAAGAAGATATTAAATGTCTAAATATGAAATTTGATCCTTACAAAGTCATTGTCTTATTAAAACCTTATACCTAGGCATATATAGTTGTTTAATAATCTAATACCATGTACACTTAGTCAGCTACATTCTATGCCATTCATTAATGGTTAATTTTTGACTAGAAGACCTCTGTTGACTGTATATTATTTAAACAGCAGGAGACTTTAGCAAAGCAGTGGTGATGCTGACGTGGTAGTGATTAGGTTACTGATAGCTGTATCAGGTTTTTACACACATCAGTCTGACTTCTGAGGTGAAAGCCGACCATCCAAAAAACGCCAACCAACAGCAGCCCTCTAGTCAGAAATCAACCACCGATGACAGGATATAAGGCAGCCAACACAGCCTGTCTGTGTGTATGCCAGAATGCTTCAGGCAATATTACATGGGTGACTTGACTTTTCATGAAATGCTGTGGGATTTTTATACCTTTAGCTCAGGATCCTGAACGTCATGCTCAGATATGTAAAGCTCTGGTTCAAATGGCCCACTGGTGATTCTCAGAGGTCCGTTAGCCATCAGCAGCACTGTGAACTTAAACTGAGCCACATACTCTCCTAGACAGAGAGGAGGACATAAATGTGTTTTCAGTTGACAAGGAGGGAAGAGTGATAGAAGAGAATAAGAAGAAAAACATGTGGGGAAAAAACAGGGTGGGTGGTTCTCACCCTCCTTCTCATGCAGTACACTGAAGGGCTGCAGGAGTTCGTGCTTAGCGCACTCAACCACTCCTAGACGAGCCTTTCCTTCATCTTCAAACGCCCTGGTGGACAGAGGCGCTGTCAGTCCCTATATCTAGCTTCTGGGTCATATGCATCAACTTGATCAAAAAGAATTAAGAGATCCATAAAAAAGTGCAAGAAAGCACTGAATGAATAAGTGGCTGCAAGCAGTATATGCTACCTAAGAGTGAAAGGCATGGCGTCAAAGCGTCTCTCCACCTCACTGAAGAACATTCTGGAAGTCTTCATCTTCAGTCCATATTGTTTACTGGGGTCTCGCTTGTAGATGGTGGTCCTTTGACCGCCATCTCTTGCCTTACACAAACAAGAAATACAGATGGTTCTTACTGAGTAGATGTTCTGTTTGACAAGTTGTGCTCCTTGTAGTCTAAGAAAATGTGAGCATTTTAATTTAGTGCATTTTATGGGTTACCACTCTAGATACAGCTTAGACGTATATAGGTTCTTCAGTTGAGAACCTGTCTAAATTGTAGGATGATTTAGATCAACAATGTTATTACAGGTCTGTGAAAAAATTGAGAACTCTCCAAAACAATTGTATTTCTGCACAAAATTCTCCTAAAATGTAATCTGATCTTTACTATCTAATGACTACTGCAATTATGTTTCTCAAACACAAATGTATAAGTCACAGCATTATTAAACAATATATGGCATTAAAAGAAAAAAAAATCCATAAACCCTTATATTTAATAACCCCTATATTTAATAATAATAACGCAACCTGCTTTACTGGTAATAATCTGGACTAAGCACTTTGAGTAGCTGCTGCTCAGCACTGCAGTGTGTTCTGGCTCCCTCAAAATGTTTCACTTAATATACATTTTTGTAATGTTTTGCTTTAGATCACACCATAGCATCCCTGTGAGATCTGGATCAGTATACTCATTAAACCTAAAGCATAACATTTCTTTTGTATGAAGGATATCTGTTGATTTATTCTGTTTTATGGATCACTGTCATGTTTCATACCCAACTTCTGCTGGGATTTAGATGACATGGCATTTTACTATAGTATTTCCAGAAAAAGGAAAACTGGGAACTCTGTGCTCTAGACTCACTAGCAGTCTCACAACAATCAATTCCTGCTAGAATTTGGGATGTAGGTTTTAGCACTGGCATGCAGTGGTCTGTTTTCTCCAAACCCAGTACTGTGCACATTGTATGCTTTTCAGGTTCAACCTCTCATCTGCTCACAGAAAATTGTTCCAGCAGTGCTGTGGAGCATGCAGGTAGTCTTTAGTAAACTTGAGACTGACAGCATTGTTTAATGGGATGCAGTAGATAAAGAACAAAGACGATTACGTGCAGGAGATGTCTGCAGATCCTCAACCACCAACTGAAGGTTTGTCACGTTTTATGATTCTAAAGCATGTTCTTTCCAAATCCCACATGAACTGTGAGTGGAATGCCTCACGTCACAATTTCTCTATTTTCAAGAGCTCAATATGATAAAGGTTCACGTCTTCTCCATTAATGCCTTTGACTGTACAAACAATTTGTACAATGAAGTTATGCCAATGTAATCTGTGTTTGTTACATATGAATGTCTTTATTAAGAGTTAAATGAAGATCAGATCACATTTTAAGAGCCAATCATGCAAAAACCAAGCCAATCCAGTAAGGGTTCATAAACTATATGCTCTACAATACATCATGACAGCTTAGCAGAGTTCACTTTTGTTACAGTAAAAAAGACTAGTATAGTCTCTTAAAACAGACCCAGTAACTGAGGATATGAGGACAAAAAAACTTTTGATTTGTGACATACAAATATTGATGAGTAATAATATTAATTCATTATACAATAAATTAACCTTTATGATGTATAAACATGGTGTATTGTGTGAACATTCAAAGGCCAGTAATATGTATTCAACTGGTTTTATAGGGTGACTATGAGGGACAAATTACCTTCCCTTCTCCTGTACTGATCAAGACATCCACAGCATACACTTCATGGACCTCAAACTCTGCTTTCTCATGGTCCTTCCTTTGAGAAGATAAAGAAGTTATTTTCTAAATTATCATGCATGAAAACAACGTTTACATGTGCAACAACCTTTAAAAAAAAATTCCCATCGTGTTTTAATGAGCACCTACCCTGTGAGATGGGAGCGTGGTACACAAGTTCAGGATTCATCCCCTTTGTGAACACATGACTTTGGGACCGAATGCCCAATTGGGAGGACAATTGTGAACTTATTGACTGTGAAATAGGGAAATGCAGGAACCAGGAAGAGACCTGTTTTTTTGGACATACTGAAGCAGCATGTAGTGGGGTTTTCAATTTGCATATTCTCTCGCACAACTTTCCACTCTGTGGAAATGTACTTTGAGTTGGATTACACTTTTTCCTTACCCCAAGGTATCAACAGAGCTACGGTGAACATAATTTCCCATTCTACCAAAGGGGACCATTGGGTGAGCTCAGAGTTGGAAAAGACACTGCCGAGACTCCAACCTGGTTTACCTTACTCATTATTCCCTTGGTTAGGAATTCTTTTACAACCATTGTGTGATGTCATGTTCTGTCTATCTTTGTTGACGATGTAATGATACTGATTGTAGGAAATGTTTGGGTATGCAAAAAATATAGGAAATGTTTGGTGTCAGTAAATGCCACAAATGTTTACATTAGTTTGAGTATATGTGAGGATATTCATGACTTAACGCAAGAGTGCTAGTTGCACCACCCCAACTTTGCTTGTGTATGTGAAGGAGTCCTGGAGAAAACATGGCAAACTTCACAATTTGTGCATACGGAAACACACATCAAGGTTTTTTTTGAAAGGGGGGGTTAAGCCATGTTGCTCTGTAGTCCGTCTTCTTATAACATTGGATTTCATTGTAACATGGCTTTTATGGCATGCATAAGGGAGAGTTGTATTTTACCTTTGCTGATCTGTGGGATTTTGAATGATGGTCTTCTCTCCATCAATAACATGTTGTTTCAATTGATGTGACAACATGCCTATAAAAGGGATATCAGTAAGGACCACAAAAAGTAACAATACCTCACTCACTTGTTAGGATTGTACACCCTCATATTTTAATCACAGTGCAAGTATGTTTTGGGGATTCCCTGTGTTGGGCCTAAGAAAAAGTTGCATGCATGAAAGCCTGCAGTACCAAAGGGAAAAAACAATGCTCACCCTCTATTGGACTGCATTTGAATGACTGAGCAATCTTATTCCATGCCTCAGTCACCTGTGTGTTCTGGGAGATTAAAAAAAAAAGAAAAAAAAGAGCAATTTAAAAACAACTTGTATACAGACATGACTCATTTCACACCCCCTTAATTTAGGGGGACAGAGAAATTTTTTGTTCTCACAAATAAAGGATTAAATACATACAGAAGTGTGCCAGTTTAAGCTTGAGGTGAAGTTTTATTTTACACATGGTTGCCAGGTTGTACCAAATAGCCTGTAAAACACTTGCACATGCACGCACTTGGTTGCCAGGCTTTACAAGACGAAGTGCTGCCTCTCCACACAAGTAGGCGGCTTTGATGACATCAGCTTTCCTGCCTGTCACAGGTGCTTCCTGAGAGGATTTAATACTGGGAGTCATAAATTCCGGCGAAAATAGCCTTATTCAATTTCACTGAACATAGCAATAAAGACTGAGAACAACAATAATAAGCATTACAAAACCCCAACTTCCATACACACCTTACTGGCCCCAACAACAAAGCTATGGGCTACATTGGAGATAAAGCCATCGACATGTACTCCAAGATCACTGCACAGACAAGGAGAAGGAAAAAAGGGAGGAGAGGGATGAGTGGTGAGACAAATAATAAAAAACAACCCCCACCAAAACCATGAGCTACCCAAGTCATCCAACAGCTGCAATGTTCAGTCCCCAGACATATAAAAATGTTAACACCCCACTCAACCCAAGCAAACAGTACCAAACCACTTGAATGATGATGTCATTAGTTCATGAACTATGAGCGAACTGATGTACACTCATTGATCAAACGTTTTCTATCATTCACAATACCCATGTTAAGCAGCAATCAGGGCAAGGAAATTAGAGAGGCTTACAAACACTGACACACACAATGGGGAAAACTGCTCACAAGACAGAACAGAAAGGGGGTGCCAAAGGGGAAGAAAACTGTAAAAAGGCCGGGAACCGGCCGTGGTGGAAGGTGCCTACATTTTGACCAAGTCTCCGTCTTTAAGCGTGTAGTCAGGGTCACTCTTCAAGGGAGAGAAGTGGCATACACAGTTATTGACTGACACGCTGGTGGGGAACGCAATGCCTGCAAGAAAGACAACCACCCGTCCTCAACACTTGTCCTCCAGGAAAAGATAATGTGTACGTGTATGAGAAAGGCCAAGAATAAGGGAGAATTGTGATTGTAAATTAGACAAATTAGTTTCATGTACTTCACAATCTTGGCTTCAAGTTGTCTAGGCTATTATTCCCTCCCTCTTACCTTTCTTCATGTCTTTCTCTTTCTTGAAGACCTTCCCAGTCTCAGTCATAATGTAAGAATCTCCTTTCTCACACAGACTGAGAACAGACACACCTGGCTTGGCTGCCTCGATGACCATCTTCAGTGCCTCTGAGCGAGGGGACAGGTGAAAAGATAAAAAATTAAGCAAGGTATCATAGTATTGTAACTAACTTATTTGCACCTGCTATACTCTTCATGTACAAAAATAAAATAGAGAAGCGGTTGTCTGTAGTGTCACGTATTCCGATTACTAGCTTTTTTGGCCACTGATCAAGTCAAGATCAGCGTACAGAGTTTTAAACGTTTTCTGAGAAACATATTGCAATACCAGTCACAAGAACAGACTAATGGAGAGAAGTATTCCGTTGCCTTACAAATGTATAAGGACCGTAGACCGTAGAGGTAACGAACATTGTTTTGAAAATACATGTCCGGGTCATGGATACTAGTGTTAGCAAGGCAGCTGCTCAAGTACTCCGTCAGCATTCCAGATGTCAGCGACTAAACAGAATGCAACTGTGCAAGTGCTCGTTAGCTACAAGTTAAGTGTGTAGAGATTTTTCTTTCAAACGAAGCCATTAGCTAACTAATATTATATAGCTAGCTTTATAAAATAAGGAGCAAAGATACTTTGCACACCGAGTTATTGAGGTGCTATGAAAGATTTGCTAGCGTGCACTCCAGTTTGTTCGCTAAATCCACATTAGCAGAGTGGCAAGTTAGCTAGCTTGCTAACCGGTCGTGTCTGGATGCGTGGGAAGTGACAGACGAGACCGTAGCTACCTAGCGTTAGCCAACCTAGCAATTATATAGCTATCTTAGCCTATCTAACTAGCTAACTACCTACAATCTGTTGACTATTGAGATTTCTGATCGCAATACTGATAAATACTCTGCAGATAGCTATCTAACTATTCAAAATCTAACCAAACAACCGATGTGCTAATATTGCTAACAATAAATTTACAAGTAAGCTAGCCAGCTATCAGATACTTAACTAGCTAGCCATCTAACGCTAACTAAATAGTGAGCAGGAATACATGGGCCATTTTATTGGCTAGCTAATCTAACATTTGCTGGCTAGCTAGCGTTAGCTGTCTTGGTTCCATTGTTGATCACTAGCTAGCTGTATTCTCTACAAGGAATAACACCAATAAGTTAGCTAAACCAAAGCTGTCAATATATGGAAGGAATACATAGCTAAGCAAGCTTAGCGTGTTTCAGGGTCTAGTGATTACCGTTATTCCCTCACACCCTTACATTACTGCACATGGCACACGGTAGCTGGACTAGTGAACAAGGCCGTTATGTTAAGGTATATGAGCAGGTCAACGACTCGAAATCATCATTGCTATTCTGCAACAAACTTACGGTTGGCAATGTCACCACCCATCTTATACTTGGTCACGACCAAGTCTTCAGCGATGGTCTGCTCTTGCTGTTCGTCGTCGGACATCTTCGCAACGGATATCGAAGCAAATCCCAATCCGATGAATAGACCAGCAAGATCAGGTACACCACCAGGGTGTTCTCCGCCGCGCTTCGTTCGTCTGGCCTCCACGCACTCCAGACCCCGCCCACAAAGTCAAAACGTAACGATAAACGTCACCAAACCAGAACGTACCGCCAAAATACAGGCCACGAAATTTCTCAACTTATTTATTTATTTATTCCATACATTTGCCAAATGTTCAGTGTTTTTTTTATGAATGAAATTAATATTATAGAGATTTATAATTCACCTTCAAATTCAATTGTAAACCTGTCCATTTATTACGTTTAACATTTAAATTTAAAACATCTAACAAAACATATATAAAAACAGACTTAGGCTTTACCAAAATACACAGAATATAACCTATACAAATATACAGAAACAAGGAAATAAACTTGTTTGAGTCACACAAAAGTGTAAAGATTGTTAACTGGTCTTTTTTAATATGACCCCAGTACAAAATTCCTTCTTTATATAGACATATTTACACAAATACATGAAACAATTCAAGCAAATAAAGAAATATCCTTTTGTGTTGCAGACAAATTTTCTGGATATGACCAGAAAACATTTATATATATATAAAATGTATACAAAAATAGTGTTAAAAAGCAAATATCCCTGATTCATTGACAATGTTGGTACAGTTGGATAGATTGCAAGCTGCCATGCTATAATGTTGAAGGCACCTGTAACAGACATACTGATTCATAAACACACTGACAAACGGAAAGCCCTGTTTTGCTTATATATCTTTAAAAAATAGTCTCATTTGTGTCCTGGGGACATGAAATATTCACTGGCATACGTGTTTGTATGCCTCAATGCATTACCTGCAATAGCTCATTATCTGGTACTGGCATCCTTCACTATGTTTTAAGTGTGTGTGTGTGTGTGTGTGTATGTGTGTGTGTTTTAGTGAGGCATGTTTTTTTATTTATTTTTATTTTTTTATTATTATTTTTTTATTTTTTTTACCAAGGCTGCTTTAGCCAAGGTGATATGTAATGCTTCACTGATTGCTATTGTGCTTAATCAGTGCTAATAATTTTCAGTTAGGTCTCGATTTATTTATCCATTCCCTCACCTTATGTAGCTATTCTTATTTCCTCTTTTAGGCTCAGTTTCTCACGCACTTAAAAAACACATTCACTTTTTTATTCCATTCACTCTTCAATTCTCACCCACTCACACTCTCACTCTACCCATCCTATGTACGCACTGCATTTGCTTTAGAGTACAATCGGCTGTGCCAGTAGTCAGGATTGTCAAAAGACCTGTCGCTCCCTTCCCTGTCCATGCCCATTCCTGCATATACTTTAACATATGGCCCCATTCCTAGGCTGGGCTGACCCCAAGACCGATCACCTTCCTGGGTCTTAGCCATCTCCTGTTCCCCTTCCACCTGGAGGTTCTGGTATACCACTGAGCTCCCCTGTACTGCCAACGAGTCCATCTCTTCATATTCATACATCTCTTCCTCCCCACCATTCAAGCTCTGCACCATTAGTGAGCGCCTCAGCCTGGGTTGGTGGTTTGTGTACTGATAGTCCTCCTCTCTGTCCTCATCTTCAACTGAGGATTTTGGGGGAGGAACTTGGGTGTCTGTCTTTGGGAGGTGAACTCTGGGTGGTGTGAGGGGGGCTGCTGCCCCAGGCCCACTGCGAATGTCCATGTACTCGTAGAGGAGCTCTTGATCCTGGTCAGCCTCAGCATACTCTGGCTCGCTGGATAGAAATTCTGCCTCAGTACGGATTCTCTCGTTCAGAGAGGATTGCGATACCCATCCACTGCTTTCTGAGCCCTCCATGGACAATCTTTCATTTGGATGTCTGGAACCTGGAAAACTGTGTCTCAACACAGGATGGGAGGTGGAACTGCAGCCTTGGTTCATGTATCTGAGGGGAAGGTTCTGGTTGTTCATATACTCATATTCCTCTTCAGCACTACTATTTTCCTCTAGCAGTTCTAGGGAATGACCCTTAGATAACCTCCCATGCGACAGTGTGACACGGGGAGATGTGGAAAGCATTGTGTCTGAAGGGAGAAGGAAGATGTTTAAAAAACGTACTGATATCTGACAATACCTAGAGTCAAGACCAAGAAAATGGTCAGGCTCAGTAAAAGGTTTTTGTTTTGTTTCCTTACCTCTCTCTGGACTATCACTTAGTCCCGGCAACACATATCCATTTTGGTCTTCCTCTCCTTCTGTGCATGGAGAGGGAGTATCAGGGATGGGTGTGTCTGGAGGGCCTGATAGGCTGTCTCTCTGAGACAGGTAGGCACTGTCCTCTCGTGGCCGCGCCCCCCTCTGACTGCTGCCTGCTGCAAAGTCTTCATTCATCTCCAGTTCCAACACAGTGCCACGCCCCTCAGAGCTCTCAGAGATAGTGCGGGTGGAGTTGAGACGTGAGCGTGGCGGCCATACAGTCTAAAACAGGACATGAAGTATGTTACACTGAGCAAAAGCAACACAGACAGTGTGTCACATTACCACTATCATGACAGCACATGAAGTACATCTGTCACAGCTGTAGGAAATACAGGAAATTAGGAAATACCTGCACAGAGCCCTCCACACTTGGCGTCATTGGCAAATAACCAGCAAGACAGGATGGGGTCAGAGATGTCTGGATGAAAAAAAAAAAAAAGTGCTCATGATAAAAAGACAAAGGCATGTTATTGACTTCTCCAGTGGCTTAAAGTATTTCCCAAACACACTGAAGCCTCATTCGACTATGCTTTTCTATATCTAGCCATGGGTCCTCACCCTCTGAGTGTCTCCACGCAATCTAGAGAGACTTCTTGATGGAGTGAGGTACACTGGAGGTGTGGTCATGCCATCTTCCAGTGCTTCATCTTCTTGGTCCTCCAGCCCCACCCCCAGAATGACCATTTCAGTCCCACGTAGCTCAGCAGGGGCAGGGGCAGGTGCAGGTGCTGTGCTCTCCCCCTATTGGTGGTAAATCAAGCAACAATTAAGTAAGACTGACAACTTGCTTACCTGCAGATACTATATGTAAAGCATTTATACAAAGTACACTGTCACTTTGCCTTACTTT
>NC_137503.1:10750000-10752500 GCF_041902795.1 Electrophorus electricus
GGTCACTGGACCCACCAAACCAATCTAGCAGTACAAAATTTATTAAATGTATCCCTACATTTTGTCGGGAAGTAGTAACAAAAACAGTAAAAAATGTGCACGTTTTGTAAGGATAAAAGTAAAACTTCTTTCTAATACATTTTGACAGCACTATGTATATGTTTTACCATTATAATTTTGCCTGTAACAACAAAAGACATACAAACAGGCACACACACACACACACACACACACACACACACACACACACACACACACACACATACACACACACACACACATATACACACATATACACATATACACACACAATTGGACAGACCCAGTTAGGAAGTTGCAGTGAGGTACACATGTTCCTCCTCTGCTGTAGTTCTTGCAGGACAGACATTGGTCCGGACCTGGGCCCCAACAGCCATCAGATGAGCACAAAGGATCACACACATGGCCCTCACGGACTGTGCATCAGCGCCCCCCACACACACACACACACACACACACACACACACACACACACACACAGATGCACACACACACACATAGAGAGAGGCATCATTTTGAGTC
This sequence comes from Electrophorus electricus, assembly GCF_041902795.1. Lineage (NCBI taxonomy): Eukaryota > Metazoa > Chordata > Actinopteri > Gymnotiformes > Gymnotidae > Electrophorus > Electrophorus electricus. The sequence goes on from NC_137503.1 coordinate 10,750,562, forward strand.
CAATTCTTTGACATTCTGCACAGTTCATCAGAAAAAATAGCCCGTTAAACCATAGCATGCAAATCTGTCTGGTGAAGAATAATCAATATGTGTTGTTTTTCACTATTAATGTAATTCCTACTTAAACATATAACTTTGGCATTCTTTCCCATTTGAAGTGCAGACCAATCAACCGCCACCCCCCAACACACACACAATTGCCCATACACTTACTGCATTCATCCTGAGGGTGGTTCTCTTTGATGTCGAGGGTTTTCTGGCGTCGCTGGGCCCGCGGTCCACCGCCGAACAGCCGAGTCCAGTTGATGGTATGGTGGTAGCAGAGCTGGCTGTTGCCTGTGAGGTAGATGGCGCCATCGCTAATCCTCCGCAGGGACTGCAGACCCAGCGACTGCAGCTTGGGAATCCTTATCACCAGCAGAGCGTAGCCCCTGGTGCAACACGTGCCGCTCAGTGAGAATGCCCCATCTCCTCCCCCCCCCCCCCCCCGCCCAATCAGGCTGGAGGGGCTTTGCGGTGGAATCCAACATGAAGAGAAAGACAACCACCTCCCCCACCATGGCACAAGCCAGGAAGAAGGAAAAGCATTTTACCAAGACGCAGACACAAGCACTTAGTACAGGCACTGAAATACGCTGTCCGTCAGCTAGCGGTCTAGTGAAACAACACGTGAAGCTAGAATGTGATCCTGGTCGAAAGCCAGACCAGAATCAGTTTGATCATGCACCCAGAGACAAATCAGTTTCTACATCAAGCAGACCCTCTTAGCCAGAGGCATGCACATCCCCTGGGGTTCACACCCATGACAGTGGGGATTATTAGCACCTTGCAATACCAGGTGAACTACAGGCTATGCGTGCTGAAGCAAACGTGTGTTGGTGTAACCATTCTGCTATCTGATTGGTCAGGTGATAATGTGGGTTAGTGAGAACATGGGATCCTACCTTTTAGAGCTCACTCCTCTGACAGGGAGGAGCATAGCGAGAGAAGAGACAGAACAGATGATGACAGGGATGTTTAGACATTTAGGATGTCAAATTCAGTTAAACGTAAACAGCAATTCTACAGGTATTGTGCATGTAAATGAAGACTTTTGGTTAATTACATGTTGTGTGTATTACATTTGTTGCATATATACAGCATGCTAGTGTGATGATAACAGACTAAGACATACGCCATCAATATATGAGCAGAGGTGAACCGTTAACTAAATGGTGGAGTGTTGCTTTAACAAGTGCACAGACCAAAGGGTAGAACAGCTTACTTGTAGAGAGACCGGCCTTGTATGGTTGCCAGATTAGAGAAGACCGAAAGATCTTTCATTTCTTCAGGCCATGACTGAATACTCAGAAAGTCTGGCAACCAGACAAAATAATGTCATACATACAAGAAACAGTTCAGGAATTGCTTGTATTCATATTTTTAAATACACACACAAACCTGTGATTTCTCGGACAGTGTTGAAGATTTTAAGCTTCTTGGGGTCAAGAGCTGAGATGTTGTTGTATAAGTCCCTGTAGGCAGGAGAAGATATTTTATAAATGAGCACATGAAAGCCTTAAGCCACACAGAGAACCTGTGCTGGTGTAACAGAGGTCCCTCCAGTGCATCTCCAATGAGGGGCTGGCAGACACTGCTAGGGCAGTCAGCCAGCCTCTTCAGGAAGCACTCACCCATTAATCCCTGTAGTGAGGAAGTGTAGGCTGCCCTTAATTTTAGTGCAGTTTATGAAGCTGTCAATATTTTGTGAGTCCACTGTCTGTCTGTTGGGGGCACCAGTGCCTTCACATACTATGGGGAGGGGGGGAGGCAGAAGGAGAGAGGGTAGGGGGTAGGGGGAGAGAGAGAGAGAGAGAGAGAGAGAGAGAGAGAGAGAGAGAGAGAAAGAGGACAAGATGGGGGTGAGGAATAGCATGAAGTTGTTGAACTTGTATGTGGG